>NW_020327514.1:0-219433 GCF_001858045.2 Oreochromis niloticus
TCTAAATAATCAGAAGAGACGATTGTTCATCTCAGCAGCTGGCTCATTTGAATAATCACTCTGGATGACATCACTTCAGTGGCTAAAGTGTCGGTCACAGTTTTCTGTGTCTGCTCAGTGGATTTTGGGTTTTCAAATTCAGGTTCATTTAAAGCTGGTGCTGGAACAGTTGTAGCTGTTTGTCTGTTTTCAATCAGCATCTCTTTGGTCAGCTGCGTTTTCACTGTGGAACTCGACAGGCTGTAGCTCATAAGTGCAGGTTGGCGCGATGCTAAACATTCGGTACAAGCGTTTGATCCTGTCAATCATGTCGTTAAGACGTGTGAATTTTAACATAACTGCAGTTCCACCACTTACAGCTAGCGACAATGGCATTCCTGTAGACTTACGTGGGTGAGGGTCAAAGTATGCGTATTCACCTGAAGTCAGCCTGCAACTGCAATGACTGTTCCTCCCATGACTAGCAAAGCATAGCGAACCGCTGAAGCCAAACACTGTAGTCCTGTTCAAGGCTCGGAAGGTGAGCTGTACCATCAAATGTGCATAATGAGCAAACTGAGACATGTCCACTTGATACTCGTGTCTGCGGCTGGTGACCACTGTGGGAAGCTCATCACAGGCTAGAAAACGCTGTTCACAAACCTTTTCTGGCATCTGAATACACGGCATGGCCTTTGTCCAACACACGGTTAAGATCGGCTCTGGTAATGAATTCATCCTCGTGTAAGAATGAGAGGAAAACCAAACTGTTCGCCATGCATTGCTGATTCCTGTACTTTCTACTTAGCAGAAGCCTGGCTTCGGGATGCACAGATGCTACTCACTCGTGGATGAGTTTCACTGTTTGTAATCTGTACATGAGACGGTCCTGGAGTTTCTCCATCACACTGCGTTTGCATAGTTACCTGGGGTTCAGTCTGGATTACCTGCTGTACTTTAGCATTTGGCACAGATGATGAGCAAACACCTCTCTTTACCACATCTGCATAAGACACTGCAGCTGTCTGAGCACTGCTCTGCACTTCTGGACTGGGAATACTTGCAACAGACACCTTTACCTCCTCACCACTCTGAGAAACATTTACCTGTTCCTTCTCCTTTTGCCGTCTAAGCTTCTGGGACAGCGACCTTTGACCTTTCCTTGGCATTTTGTGCAAGTACAAACTGGACCTTATATTTATACACAAATGTAAACAAAATTCAACCTGTATACACTGAAAAACTAATCTATTAAATGGAGAAATGTAAAACTATACAAATGGTAAAGTGTTCTTATAACTATGTAATTGATGTAAAAGGCTGACTTAAATACAAACTCTATATAAAACTTATTGAAAGTTCTTTAAAAACAGTTTTATTGTAGCTTTTTCAAAAACTGTATATTGTTACTTCTATTTTTTTTAACCAGACTGGATAACAAATAGGTCTATACTTCTGTAAAGCAATATACAGAATAAATCTCAACAATCAACAGTCTATAATAAAACTCTTAACTTTTAAGTAGACTTTGTGTAAATCTTTAAGATATCTAATATTTTAAGCAAATATGAGTGATGGTGTGGTGATCAGATGACAGGCGATGAAGATTCTTCAGCTGGATGTTCTGCAGCAGTCAGGAAACAGGAAGTCTGGGTTCTCAGGGCGCCTCTAGATGACAATTGTAACTGAATACTTACAGAGTGACAAAAAGGGTTTGTCCTTAAATAATAATAGTATAAACTTGCAGTCAAATGTTATAGCCATGAAACAGACTTGAAAATATATTTGATCCAATTTATTATCTATGTGAATTAACAGTTGAATGTATGTATTACAAAATAACCAGATTATCTTATTACAATAAACCTTGAAAAAGGTGTGTATTTTATATAATTTATCAAAGTAACTGCACACGTAAGCCAAGCTATCAGTGTTTATTCCAAAGTGTAATGTAAAATTAAATGACAAATGTAGGACTGTGTAAGTAGTTTCTACTGTGAGTTCTACTGTAGTGTAATTCTACTACTGTAATTTCAGTTTCTACTTGTGATTTCCAGCAAAATGACTGGATGTGAGAGAGTTTAACGACAGGAAAGATGGAGCAGTGAGAGCAGAGATCTCTCAGAATTCTGAAAACAGATCGACGAAGTTCTGGTAACTTCAATTCCAAAAACTTAGATTCTGGTAAAACTTGATTTCAAGTCACAGGATTGCGTTTCAACTCAGGTTCAAGCTTGTCAACTTAGATAGAGCTCATGGCGGAGAAATGATAGAGATAGAATGGCTTGTCAAAAGATGGAGCAGGGAGAGGGAGAGTGATAGGACAGACTGAATTGCTTGTTAATGATAGAGGGAGAGGGTATTCTGCAGCAGGTCACCTGTAGACAGAAAGAGACTGGAATTAGGCATATTTTCAATAAACATGGCTTCCAAGTATTTTTCTGACTATAAGGCACATTTAAAAGCCTTTATTTTCTCAAAATCAACAGTTTACCGTATGTATTAATTCTGGCTGTGCTTGCTGACCTCAAACCAATTTTATGTGTTACACGGCGCTCAAACATCTGTCAAATGTTTTAGTACGACTTTGGAAGCTACAAAGCTGCAGCGCTTGATGGATTGTTGGAGCATTACAGCTACAGTAGTCAGGTGCCTCGCGGAGTAATTCTATTGTCCTTAACATAATATTATGGTGTGTGTATGAGAATCTGGCACCTGTTTAGAGACATGCGTACGAAGCAGATTTCAAACCGATCAATCCATGAGAATTTGATAGATTTGTGGAAGAGGACTGAACAGAAAAAGTTGTGTATTGTTATGTGTTACCACTGAAAATGTTGAGAGTTACTGTGAATGAGTTGAATAGTTTGAGTTATCTGAATATTTGGTTAGCTGCATACGCCTTATAACCCGAAAAATACAGTACATTACCGTTAACATAAAGTAAACAATACTGTTTCTACATATTTCAGTCACATTTGGGGTATGTTTAATACACAGCATAAGCACTCCACTAAATCTAGGACTACTTATAATGACCGATTTAAAGGCCTAATTAAAAATATATATGACCATAATTTCTTTGTAGATCATTTAACCATAAATACAGAAATGATGCTGTATCTGTGCTTTTGATTGTTTCCAGTCATCAACAAAATCTTTAATTATAAAGACTAATTCAAGAGCAGTTTTTCAGACAGTGACTTAATTATTGAAGGAAAGAAGCTTTTGAAATCCACAAGGCCTATTTGAAGACTTAATTGTACCTAAACTGCTGTTCATGAGCTGCTCTAATGTGAAAAAATATGTGCTGCTACAATAACCTACGGACCTCTGTAGGTCTGGAAATGTTTACACAGACTTTACTAGGATTTGATGACTTTTGATGATCACCAATAGCTGTGCTCACTCACACCACTACACTGAATCTCCTATCATGAGAAACATTTCCCAGCACTGCACCTCAGAAAAACCTTTACTTACCAGACTTGAGACGATCAGATCAGCAGTCTAGAGAAAGGAAACAATTCATCAGATCACTGTTGATGATTCAGACTGTTGAGCCTCTTCACACACAATCCAATTTACTGTGACACAAATTAACTAGTAAAATCCTAAATTACTTTAAGCTTTTTAAGTTTACTGTAGTCTGAAGAGGAGATAATTGAACTGCAGGGTCTCACATGGCTTTAGCATGTGTAATAAAGCATTATTACTACAGAAATGCAAAGAACAGGCACCAATATTTGTTGGCACAAGTGCAGGATACACCAAATATTTCCTACACAGAAGCCTTGTGGCTCAAACATTTTCTACAACAGGTCAGTGCTAATAAAGTGTGAAAAATCAAAACTTTTAATGTCCTTTCAGGTTAAAACATTAAATACAAAGTAATTCTTGTAATCAGAAGCAACAGAAAACCTCATCATGTTTTACATGATGAGGTTTTACATGTAAATATTGACATGTTACAATAACAGAGGTGCAGAATGTTTGTGATTAAATTAAATGTCCTAAATATTACACTAAAAGTCCTTTCATTGTACCCGTTGCTAGGAATATTTATGTATTTTGCAATGTCCCTTTTTGGCAACATTTCTATTTAATTGTAAAATCATTATATTCACTAAATAAGTAATAAACTAATTAGACACACTGGCTGTAATTTACCTAACAATGTCCACTCACACCTCTGGTTCTCTTCGTTTTTATTATTGCTTAACTGTTAAAGCTATTACTTATACCGAGTGAGGCAAAGTACTTCTACAGTGTTCTGACTTTAATATAATACATCAGCAGAATTTGACAGACAATATGAATCAATACCTGTGCAGCTCTTAAGTGTTTGAGCCACCACTTATACGGACTCTCCTAAAACACTTTCATTGTTTTGTCTGCTACTTAAATCCACAAACATAAGGACAAAATGAACACCTGGATAAAGACATCTGACATTTAACTGTTTGAATTCAATAAGCCATATGAAATTTAAATCATACATAAATGGGCTACTAAACTTCAGGGACATTTTCAGGGACAGTCAAGGCCCTGTGTGGGGGCTTTGCTGCTACAGGTCACAAATCTTGTGTTTTTGCCAATCAGTAAATGGAAACGTATCACAAAAAGTCAAACTACTGTATGTAAGTCGTCAAATGTGCTACACAATGCCAGGTTCATACTGCTTCAGTTACAATCACTGTTAACTTACCAGCAAAGGCAAAACCAAGATCTCGTTCACTCTGTGTAACAAAAGACAAAGCACAAAATACAGAATGAGACAACTCAAATCAGCATCAGAGTCAATACTGCATCACTCTGTGTAGTCCAAAAGATTCAGTACACTTCTTTGTTTACCACAGCAACAAACAACTCACCTCTTTTTTCTACACCTTATTAAATATTACTGTCTTCATTAAGGTAAAATGTGGTTTCATCCATTTGTAATAAGCCACACAAGTTTCTCAGTTATGTGATAGCTCTATTAGTTTGGTGCTATTAGATAACACAGTAGATTTCATAAGCAGTGATTTGCTACACCTAGCACTGCACACTTTATCAAATTCTGACATCACAATTTCAAGCATGAACAATCATAAATGAAGCTTGGATGATATTTTTGTAGGCTTCAACATTTGAGTTGGTCTGCATTCAAATTCTGCTTCCTAAAAATATTACCTGCACACAGTATCATTTAATATGCTGTTGTTTTAAATATCTACATATCATATTTATAATATTAATGGTGCACTGCTGCATTTTATTTATTTGAAGGTGGCCTTTTTTAGATTTCATTAATTTTTCACAAAGTGAGAAGTTAAACAGAGCTGCAGGTGTAGGTTTTATTTTAAAAAAACAACCTGTACAAACAAGTGTTTGTTAAACAGTTCTTAAAAATTTAACTAAAAACTAAAATTGATTAATTAAAAAAACTTCTTCTTGTTAAGAAATGTCATTATTCTTATATTATGTGTTTTATCCTCACTCTATTGCTCCCTTCTGTTAATTAACCCACAACACAGACACACC
The DNA here is from genome assembly GCF_001858045.2 of Oreochromis niloticus. NCBI lineage: Eukaryota > Metazoa > Chordata > Actinopteri > Cichliformes > Cichlidae > Oreochromis > Oreochromis niloticus. Next base: position 5,506 of record NW_020327514.1, read on the forward strand.
GGCACAGGCACGTGACTCTTTTTCTCCCGGCTTTCAGTCAGAGGCGGTAAAATGGCTCCTTTGAAGTTGCCGACCCTGCTGCTCCAGCAGCTAATCAGTGGTTCTAAAATGGCGGCTCATTACCTTACAACCTATAGAATGAGGCCGTTTTAACTGACTGATTTGTGAAGAGGAGAACTAACTTCAGCTTCCCTAAGAGACTCAGAAACACTAACACACTGAATGAACCAAATACAACACAATAACTGTATTAAACAATCAAATGAACCATATTAATTTCACACTAGGCCTATAGGAGCTAGGCTAGGCGTTAGCGCTTAGGGCATACCAAACACTCCTTTTAAATACTAAAATTACAACGTTTCACTAAAAAGCAGCCATTGTGTTACTTTAACATGACTTATACTTCGACTGGCTTCATAACTCACTAACAACAACTCGGTAAATCACTCAAACAGCTTATAGACATTTTATTTCAGAGAAGAGAGACAGAGAAGCAGGCTTACCGGCAGGGATGGAGCAGAGACTGGGCGGAGATTAAGGAGTCAGCCAGAGACATAAAAAAGAGGCATTCACGGGTAGTGGGAAACTTTGCCATTACACAAAATTGGCATTGAAAACGTGAAAAATATATGTAAATTTAAATATTATTATACTAGATTTTTTTTGCAACAAAAAACAACATGCAGAAATTTAATTCTATAAGTTCATTAAATGTTTCAAACAGGATTCTGTGAATTTGAAATAATGGTTAAAAGACATAAATAAACATAAGGTCAGTATGTTAAAATGTACTGTATTATACATAGATAGATAGATTTATGTAACTGACTGCAGTAATAAGAACAGTCTTCAGGACAGTAGGAGCTGCAGAGGCTCATCTCACTGCTCTGCAGGACTCAAGAGGTTCAGGAGGTCCTTTAACCCCACTGCCATGAGACTTTTTAACAGTGACCCCTGAGTGTTCAATGCACATTTATTTCTTTTTTTCTAAAACATAATGGTTGTAATCATATAAATTCCCCCTTGTGGGACTAATAAAGGTATATCAAATATCAAATTGATGAATATGAATTAGTGGTCTGTGATAGTGTATTAATTTGTAGGGAAAAAAAACATGTTGCCCAAGGTGTAATTGAACCCACGACCTTTGGGTTGCAGACCTGTGTCATTACCAACTGCGCCACTGGGAAAGAGAGCGAGCGCCTGGAAAACAGGGTGATGAGCAGTCAGAATTAGATTGCGGTGAGAGGCGAAAAACGCTGTTTTTTGGAGTTACAAAACGTCGTGTAACTCAAAAACTAGGTGGACTAGAAGCATAATTCTTGTACTGGGTGAATCAGCGGACTTTCGTGTACTTTGGCTGTGATTTGCATTGCTCTTTGTACATCTGTCGCTGAGATATGACGAGAGAAGAAAAGGCAGACCTCAGATATGATTGGCTGGCTGGGAAGCCGTGCAGGCCCTGATATGTAAATTTTATATGTATCAGTCCTCACAGAGGATTGGCTGCCTGGGGACCTGGCAGAAATATATACAAATAGTATGATTAAGCATAATACTACATTTAGTAGAAATACTATGTTTTAGCACAAATACGATAAAATGGCAGAAATACTATAATTAAGCAGAAATACTATATTTGGCAGAAACACTATATTTAGTACAAATCTTATGAAATAGCAGAAATAGTATGATTTAGCAGAAATGCTGTATTTGGCACAAATCTTATGAAATAGCAGAAATAGTATGATTTAGCAGAAATGCTGTATTTGGCACAAATCTCATAAAATAGCAGAAATAGTATGATTTAGCAGAAATACTGTATTTAGCACAAATACTGAAAAGCAGCAGAAATGCTATGATTTAGCACAACAGTAATAACTTATAGAAAAATTGGAAAAGCAAAATGGACAGCTGGAAAAATCCTGAACATGCTAAGGGTCCCTCAAATCTAATTGTTAATTGAAAAAAAAAATCAGCAAAAAAAGTATAACAGTCACACAATCACAAATATGGGCACATATGGAAACACACATGCACAGAGAGACACACACAGGACCAAATTCAGTCAACCAGTTTAAATATATTGAATTTAAATGATATAATAAGATGCTCCCATCAAAAGGCTCTCTCTCGCTCTCTCTCTCTCTCTCTCACACACACACACACAGCCTAAAGGGAACAGTATTTGTGCCATGGAGTGTTAACAAGAATCTGAGGTCCATATTACAAAAGCTGCTAAAATCATAAAAGTTTGCAGAATTGTAATAAATGATGAACATGAATTAGTGGTCTGTGATAGTGTATTAATTTGTAGGGAAAAAAAACATGTTGCCCAAGGTGTAATTGAACCCACAACCTTTGGGTTGCAGACCTGTGTCATTACCAACTGCGCCACTGGGAAAGAGAGCGAAGGCCTGGAAAACAGGGTGATGAGCAGTCAGAATCAGATTGCGGTGAGAGGCGAAAAACCCCGTTTTTTGCAGTTACAAAACGTCATGTAACTCAAAAACTAGGTGGACTAGAAGCATAATTCTTGTACTGGGTGAATCAGCGGACTTTGGTGTACTTTGACTGTGATTTGCATTGCTCTTTGTACATCTGTCGCTGAGATATGACGAGAGAAGAAAGGGCAGACGCCAGATATGATTGGCTGGCTGGGAAGCCGTGCAGGCCCTGATATGTATTTGTATGTATCAGTCCTCACAGAGGATTAGCTGCCTGGGGACCTGGCAGAAATATATAGAAATAGTATGATTAAGCATAAATACTACATTTTTTAGAAAAACTATATTAAGCACAAATCCTATAAAAAGCAGAAATACTATATTAAGCAATATAAATATCCTCTAAAAATCCTATAAAAAGCAGTAAAACTGTACTATGATTTGGTAGAAAAACCCTAATTAAATCAAAAATACTAAATTTAGCAGAAATAGCAGAAACACTATATTTAGCACAAATCTTATGAAATAGCAGAAAGAGTATGATTTTGCAGAAATGCTGTATTTAGCACAAATACTGAAAAGCAGCAGAAATGCTATGACTCAACACAATAGTAATAACTTAAATAGAAAAATTGGAAAAGCAAAATGGACAGCTGAAAGAATCCTGAACATGCTAAGGGTCCCTCAAATGTAATTGTTAAATGAAAAAAAATCAGCAAAAAAAAGTATAACAGTGACACAATCACAAATATGGACACATATGGAAACACGCATGCACAGAGAGACACACACAGGATCAAATTCAGTCAACCAGTCTAAATATATTGAATTTAAATCATATAATAAGATGCTCCCATAAAAACTCTCTCTCGCTCTCTCTCTCTCTCTCTGTCACACACACACACACACACACACACACACACACACACACACAGGGAGAGAGAAGTAAGTTTCTAGCTCAGTCAAGCAGCCTGGGAGCTGCTGAATTTGAATCCACCAATCAGAGAGCCTGTGCACTTTTTCCCGCCAAAACAGGTGCATGCAGCACAGAGAGACACAGGATTTCTGCAGTCTATTTCTCATAATGACGACTCCCCTCAAACAAATGACCATAATTTCCCAACTATAGGGGCTAGAACGGTCATTCTTACACCGTTTTGTTCAGAAGAGATGGGGGAATCTTAAAGTGTTGACAATGTATCATTAAAATATGAATTATTAAAGATATTTGACTTCTAATGCACCATAACTGAGTAGAGCAAAGCAAAAACTGCCTTGACTTGCCCTCAAACAACGCTTTCTAACTCTAAATCTATTTGGAGTATCAATATCATTTTTTCACCGTAAGAGACAGCAGGCTTTGGTGAACAATCATGGAAATTTTCAGGTCTCTGTGGAAATCCAACAAAAAGTTATGACGAGAGAAAAAAGTGGTTCATTTCCAGAGTTTGAAATCTGAAGAAATCTGAGCGAAGGACGAATTTCCTACGCTCAAACAAGTGTAACTCATCTCAGAACGGTAATAGGTGAGAAAAAAAATTCTTGAATTGTGAGCGTCAGGAGTGTCTGAAGATATACTGGGACAAGCCTCATGTTTTAACTTCGCTTCGTTAAGGAGATATGACGATTCGAATATGCCTCTCATTACAGAAATCAAGCGGTGATTTTGAACAAACTCTCCATTGACTTTCTATGGAGAGTTTTCAGACTTTGTGTTGCTCTGAGGAGATTTGCCAAAATTCTATAAGTCTCACAACAATGATGGTGACATTTTCGGAAAGCCAGCAAAAATACCTACGTTTTGATGTATAATTTGTGGAAGTTGAGTGAAAATTGAGCAAGTAGCAAGAAGTTGTTCGGACATGAAGAGAAGACTGCGAAACCTACAGTGGCACACTGGAAGCCAAGTGCATAGCAACCATAACAACGCATGTATTTTGTGAAAAATCACAATTTTCCAACTCAAAACTTTAAGAGGCATAAAAATAAAACAGTAAAAGATTTGAAAAATCTGATTTATTCCTGAATAGCCCAATAATTTGAGAACATTTTAAAGTTTGAATGGTTGTTCTACGTGAAAGTAGGAAAAAGTAGTTAAGTTTCAAAAACAAGCAAAATTTAGCAGAATTGCAGAAGTTTCCCATTCATTTCAATGGGACAAATTAAAGGAAAAAAGTGTAATATTTTAAAAAGTATAACAGTAATAAACACCAAAAGATATAGCGATCATTAGCAGAAATAGCAGAATAGTTTAAAATTTGAACGGTGAAAATCGGCTGAAAATTGTGGAAGTAGTTAAGTGCCAAAAAAAGTGAAAAAGTGGCAACTAGAATAATAATAATAAAGTATAAAGAATAAAGAGAAACAGGAACTCAATAGTGTGGATGCTTAAAGCATCCACACAATAATAATAAAGAATAAAGAGAAACAGGAAAACAATAGTGTGGATGCCTTAAAGCATCCACACAATAAATCCGACGAATAGTAATATGTGTGCCTCTTGGCATAGGCACACATAATAATAAATCCGACGAATAGTAATATGTGTGCCTCTTTCCATAGGCACACATAATAATAATAAATCCGACGAATAGTAATATGTGTGCCTCTTGTCATAGGCACACATAAATAGTGTCAGGACACAAAAGACTGCGTTTCTAAGCCGGTCTTCATCCGTACCGTAATATACATAAGAGTAGTGCAACCACATTTTAGGTGCGGCTGCCGGGGCGGCTAGCTTGACTGTGACTTCGTAAGTGAGGGCTCACTTGACCGCGGTGGAGGGAAACCCGGCGGCGTCCTCGTCTTCCTCTTCGCGTTCTGCGCCCCGGTGCGCTAAAGGAAGAAAGGCAGCGGCAGTCACTACTCTTTTCGGCAGCTATCATTCGTTAAAGGGGATAAGTTAAAAGACTTACCCCAGGTGGGCAGAGCTCTTAACTCTGCCCGCTGCTTCTTTGTAATCGCCAATCGGCACCGGCCCGCCTCGCTGCACTGCCTCTAGTTTCTGCAGACGCGAAATCTGGCCTCCAGTTGCTGAAGCAGTCGGACACCTCGCCCTGCGTCCTTGCGTATCGGCGCTGTATCCTCCTGGCTCGCTTCACGCCAAGCTCTCCCAGCCTGTCTGTGTTACTCAGCACTCCCTGTAAATTACCATTCACTCCTTTTCTCTCAGGTGTGTCCAATCAGTAAAATGGGAAAAGGGCGGAGTCTCTCCAGGACAGATTGACGGTGTAACTAAAAAACATGCAATATAAATAAAACACTACGCAAAATATAACCAAAACATGCAATACAAAATAAATAAACACTTCACATTAAAACACAAAGCAAAAACAACATCCGTCCTTCCCTGGATGACATCGTAACGCAGCTACGTTAGCCGAAGAGGAAATGAATGAGTTCCCACCTCTCCCTGTTACACCCTCTTAATTCACCAGCTCTGAAGAAGCTGATGTAAACCAGATAATTTCCAGTTTGTCGGCACTAATAAACACCAGGTCTGATAACATCGAGAGCATGGTGAGAGAGAACTTGAACATGGTGAGAGATAATACGATAAAGATTGAGGGTCTCAAAAAGACTATTGATTTTGTGTGCGCGGAAATGAAAGACATGAAGGGGAAAGTTTGCGACCTGGAAAAAAAGTAACTAAAGAGGAAGGCCGAGTGGACAACGGCCATCAGGGAATATCTGAGCTGGAAAGATATTCCAGGAGTTGGAATCTCAGACTACATGGAGTCAAGGAGGCTGAGAAAGAAGACGTAAGAGGAAAGGTGATAGAGATATGCCGATCTGTTCTGGCAGAACAAAATCACAGGCTGCCTGACGCCATCGACACCGTACACCGACTCGGAGACAAGCGCCAAAATAGCACCAGACCCAGAGGCATCATTGTGCAGTTCACCTCCCGAGTCTACAGGGATGCAAAACATCCCTCTCCCTGCAGGACAATCACTACCTTTGTTCAATAATTAGACACAATAACAGTACTTTCATTACAGTAAATATATATGGTTACAATAACAAAACTGAAAATGATAAATTACTTGACTCCTAGAAGAAAGAATTAATTTCTGTCTCAGATGGCACAGATGGTTTAACTGCAGAGTTTTATGAATCATTTTCTAATCTCCTGGCTCCGTTCTTACTGCAGGTTTTCATAGAAAGTATAGAGAATAACATCCTCCCTCCTACTCTTACTCAGGGTCTCATAACACTTATTCCAAAGCCAAACAAAGACTTACTTCTTATTGATTGGAGACCCATCTGTCTGCTCAATAATGACTATGAGATTATGGCTTTAGTACTTGATAAAAGAATTAAAGAGTTCTTGGATACAATTATCAATGAGACACAATCAGGCTTTATTGAAATAGACACATTTCTAATAACATTAGACTGGTTTTGGATCTACTTGATTACTCTGATTTGGTATCTGACATTAGCTTCATTCTCTTCCTGGATTTTTAAAAGGCTTTTGATACAATTGAACATCAATTTATTTTCCACTCTTTGGAAAAATTTGGCATTTTTCTGTAAAGCTTCAAAACCTTGTACACGAATTGCAATAACTCAATTAAAATGACTAACGACTCCACCGTGAGATTTGACCTGTTATAGAAGGAATCACCATAGCTGATAAGGAGCTCATCATCAGCCAGCTAGCTGATGACACCACTCTTCTTGAAGAATGCAAATCAAATCCGTCCAGCCCTTAGTGTTATTAGAGATTTCTCTGAGGCATCTGGTTTATGTCTTAATCTAAAAAAAATATGAATTACTAGCAATTAAAGACTGCACTGCAAATGCTATCTGTAACATTTCTGTTAAACAAAAAGTCACATACCCAGGACTGTTAATATCCAAAGACCAAAAGTCAAGATGCTCATCAAACTTCACTCCGATTATACAAAAAACATGAAAAAAGTTCAACCAGTGGCTGCAAAGGGATTTATCTCTGACAGGTAGAGTGTTAATTACTAAAGCTGAAGGGATATCCTGACTGGCACATGCTGCTCTCTCCTTACATCTGGATAAGAAGATTAGTAAAGACATTGACTGCATGCACTTTAATTTTATATGGAAAAACCATAACAACAGAGATATTTTATTTAAAAATAAATCGCTTTTCCTGGAAACTTGGGTCCAAAATGGGATCCTATTGATGGCTCAGCTGGTTAATAAAGAGGGAGTACTGCTTACTTACAATGAATTCCTTACACTATATAATTTTCCCATCAGTGTTTGGGAATTCTCAATGGTGCTTGGTGCCATACCCTCAGGTACTTTAATGTTATATAAAAACACTGACAGTTCAATATCTACCTCAGTCACTCTCCCTGATCCAGCTGAGTCAGCAGTGGGAAAAATCTGCTTTTCACAGGAACTTGGTAACAGCAATAAGAGAATACGTAGATGATTTCGTGTCTCTCCCATATATATAATATCTTACTGGAACCGACATGTTCCATATATCACCTGGAAGACAGTCTGGATGATCCCATAAATATATAATTGTAAACAAAGTGAAGGAAATCTCATATAAAATTCTTCATAAATGTTACCCAGCCAGTCACTATATGGTAACATTTAAAAGAGACATAAATACTAATTGAACTTTCTGTGGGGATCATCCAGAAACTGTGACTCATCTTTTTTCGTACTGTTCCTCTACACAGAGATTCTGGAAGGAATTTAGCAATTTTGTTATTGTCCATATTTTAAAGGAGTTTTCTTAATGATGGGAAAATGTTTTATTCTGTTTCTTTAAGTTCTCCAGGAAGAATGATAAATGTTTTTTTTATAATAAATTTGTAAATACTTTTAGCTAAATTTTTTATCCATAAATGTAAGTTTATTAATAAAACACCATATTTCTGCGTTTTTATAAGGATATGGAATTGTACATACAATCAAGATCAGACTCAACCAACAAAAAGCCTCTCAGAACAACATATATATGTTGATTTTTGCGCGTACTCATAAGATAATTTTCTTTACCCCTGGTTTTGTATGTTCATGTTCTGTTGTTTCGTAAACTTCATCTGTTTGTATGTTGTATACTCATTGTGTTTCAATAAAGCAATAAAAAAAGTACGTTCTAAATGAAGCTTCAGACGTCACTAATCACGTGACTCTGGCCAAACGAATCAAGCCTCGACACAGTGGCCGTTTATCAATGCCCAAGTACGCGAGTACGTACTCGCGTGCTCGGTGAGTACGTACCCGCCGAGAACGCACGGGAGTACGTACCCGCCGAGAACGCGAGCACGGACTCGTGATTTGTACCAGCGTACGTGATGATGTCACAGGTCCCGAGTTTTTACTGCCGTCCCCTCCTAATTTAACTGTGAGTAACATGTTATGAAGCTTAACTTTAATCACAGCCAAACCGGTTTACTCAGGAACAAAGAAAACACTGAAATAAACCAAACATTAACATTTAGAAGTGATCTACGTGACTTATATATCATTTTTAACCTCAGTAGTGAAACCTCTATTAATAAAAATAGTGTACATGTACATACGTGTACATACCTTAATAAAAACAAGCAGGTGAGATGTTAGAACGCTTTTATTTCTATTCTAGTGGACACTCAATACTATAGACAGCTGCTGGAGTTTCTTTAACCTGAGTAGTGAGAAGTCCGCGAGCGGGCGGGGAGGGGAGGGGTGGGGGACGATGTGCCGGGAGTCCGCTGTTGAGTTTTGGACGAAATGCATTCTGGGATATATAGCTGTCCCAAGTCTACACCGATGCATGCTCGATAAAATGGGCGGATCGAGAACACATCCGGGACTTTTTCGCGTTCTCGGCGTGATGCGTACTTCGAATTGGAACAGTACTTGGTCTCCGACTGATGACGTATCACGAGTACACGAGAACGCAAGTACGCACAAGTACGCATATTGATAAACGCCCAGAGCTTCTGAAGCAGCGTGTTGATCTTTTTGACACACGCACCGGAGCGTCAGCGTCAAGCGGACCATCACTACCTCTCACATCTAAAGGTAAGTGCCAAGGTAACTTTGAACTGAGTTCAGTCAATCTCGAGTTTTTCGAAGTTTTCTGAATGAAGTTTTCTGTTGCTCTCTGTGAGAGAAGACCGTTAAAGGCGAGGCTCTCCAGAGTGTAGCAAAACAGGAAACCACAGCTGTGTGTGTGTAAGTGTGCAAACGAATAGATTAGAAGTGCAAGTGAGCCACGAGTATAGAAAGGTCAAGTTTCGTGAGTTGTTTTTCTCACCACTGATCACGCGCTCAACACTCTACACATACTTGCATCACGCGCGCGCTCTCAAGCATCAGTATTGTACAATTCTGGGCGTCACGTGAGTTGCAGGTGTTACCATATAATGGAAATCTCCATTGTTCTGTAGCAGTGGTTCTCAAACGTTTCACAATGAGTTTCACCCTTACGAGCGACATAAAAGCGCAGTAGTATAGGCCTATTTAACACCACATACACATACTTGCAAACATTCAAAAGGGCTCTGTGTGTGTGTGTGTGTGTGTGTGTGTGTGTGTGTGTGTGTGTGTGTGTGTGTGTGAGAGAGAGAGAGAGTGTATATACATGTGGACTGGTGTTCCAGTTGGTTGAACAGATGTGCACTAAACACTAAATGTGTCATCTGTGACATTTGTGAGGTTACCTAAAACACACTCTGTCAGTCTTGTTCGTCTTGAACAACAAAATGTTTAAAAATGTCGCGGGTTTACCTGGTGATATTCTCATGCCGATGCTGTTCACAGGACAGCAAGAGTAAACGATCGGGATCTAATAATCAACTCACAAAATAAAACAAAATAAAAACAAAACAACAAACACAAAACACCAGATATTATGATACAGACTTATAATTTGCACCGATGTTTTTTCGAAATTCTTTAAGTGAAACGTAAGCGCGAGAGCCCTCGGTGCGCCTGCTCGCTGCTGAAGTCAAAGTAAACTTTATTGTCATCTCCGCTACATACAGTCCATTATATAGAGAGACGAGACGACGAGGCTCCAGTTACAGCAGTGCAAGTAAACAAACAATAAATATAAGAAGAGTAAGAAAATAAATATACACTTTAGGACTCGGGGTAAAGGGATCAATAACAATTAAAAATTAATAATTTACAGTTTGATGATTTAAAGTCTCACACACAACCCCTGGAATGGGGAGGGGGACATGCTTCTTCCAAATAGAGCACATTTCATTCATAATGTTGTAAATCCAAGCCCATTATGTATTCACGATCTGAATACTGGGTTGTGTGAAGTCCCAGAAATAATCCTTAGACAAAGTGAATCTGTGAACTAAGGTGTAGGTCTGTTAGGTTAATTGTGGTGATACTCGAGTTGGGGGATTTGTGTTCATACTGGAGTGCAAAATTAAAACGGAATATTTATAATGTAATTTCCAAAACTTGCATATGATCTGCAATTTGTAGCAGATCTACTGACTGTCACAGAGCAGCTGGAGCAGTCTCAAATGGAGGTCAGTCCACTACTGCCACCTGTGGCCAAGTGCCATAGCCTACTACTAGATTAACTCGTGACACATCTGCACCTGTTTCTATGACCACATTGAGTAGAGTCTGAGTGGCTGCACTTACACTGGTGCATTCAAATGTACCCATAAACATATTGAAAGATGCAATGTGGATTGTCAAGACTCAAACCAATCATTAAGCAAAGACAGCAGGGATCACTTGTTTCTGTTTATTATACAGCCAGATTTACTTGTGACACACATGTGCAGCTGGCTTTATCACCTACTTTGAATTTGTTTCAAGCACAATACATTTGTAACTTTCAGTGTTTTCAAGTCTTCCAAAAGAAGAAAATAAAAAAACCTTCAACTACATGACATGCAATTGTGTATTTGTTTTCACCTTATCATACACTTGAAGTTTTACAAATCACCACTCCTTTTGTTAATATCATTTCAGTCTCAGACAATCTAGTTTTTCTTACAGAGATTGAATGCACCTTCTGCGGATGGCGGTACCACACAGTGTGCGTGGACTTCCCCTGTACAGAAGGCAACTACAAATGTTGTGAATGCTAAATAAACAGAAACAAATGATCCCTGTTGTCTTTGCTTAATGATTGGTTTTAGTCTTGACAATCCTCATTGCTGGCATTGCATCTTTCAATGCCAGCAATGCCAGGTATCAGTGCTCAAACCTTTTGTGTTTGTTTCCAATAAGTTGCCCACCTCGGGAAACAAAAATGTGTTCTTTTACTTGTCAGATGAACATATGAGACACTTTGACTCTTCAGTGCAGTGTGGAGCCTAACAAAGATCTGCTTTGTGTCCCAGCTGATCAGCAGGAGGAGAAGAGTCTGACGGAGCAGCAGAGGAACATTTTCAGCTACTTGGACTCAGCTCAGCCACTACAGAGAAAACAATGAGCTCAACACAGAAGGTGACAGACAGAACAGGGCGATATGACCAAAAATATTTATCACGATATACATTTGAAAATTTGCGATAACGATATAACTGACGATATAATTGACACTAGACAAAATACTTTACAACTCCACAACTTTATTAGTGCAAAAAAACCCATCAATCTATTTTCACTTAAACAAGCAGCTGTTTTTTATGTGCATTAAAGTTATATAAAAATTTAACAGTGCAAATGCAAATTCCTTGCTGACAGTTTAATCAAAAGGCATTTCCAGTGGAAATTGGCCGACATATCCTGAGCATAACCATGTATAATATCCACAAACTTAAAAAGAGGTTATACAGTCGTAGCCAAAAGTTTTGAGAATTGCATAAATCCTGGAAATTGAAAAAGTTGCTGCTTAAGTTTTTATAATGGCAATTTGCATACACTCCAGAATGTTATGAAGAGTGATCAGATGAATTGCATCGTCCGTCTTTGCCATGAAAATAAACTTAATCCCCAAAAACCCTTACCACTGCATTTCATTGCTGTCATTAAAGGACCTGCTGAGACCATTTCAGTAATCGTCTTCTTAACTCAGGTGAGAATGTTGACGAGCACAAGGCTGGAGATCATCATGGCTGTATCCCAATTCAGGTTCTGCAGCTTTAAACTACGCAGCCTCAACGGTCCTCAAGGGCCGCGTACTCAAAGACCACTAAGGCCAGAAGTGCAAGGCTTGTAGGCTTGTGAAATGGGATGGTCTAGCCACCGTAGCACTGCCCAGGTTGCCTAGCAACCATGATACTAACAGCTGGAAACGTTTCATACAGCTTTGTTTGACAGAAATGAAGGAGAACATATTTTGTTCATTTGTTTCTACATGAGCTCTGTGTGAGTTAATAAGTATCTGAGGCTGAGACCACAGGACTGTAAAACATGATTGTTGAGCTTCATTTCTGTACTGAACAGTCATTTTAAGATTAGCTAGTAAATAACAATTAGCTAATGTTGTTCATGAGACTAAAGTCATCGCACTTTAGTAATGTAAATATAATATGGCCAATATTATAGTTATTATATTCATCACTTCACTCAAAGACAAGTATCTTTGACAGTGTATATATAGGTGTATTATATATAAGAGACAAATATTGTTCGTTTAATTTGTTGGCATTACTAAATTTGGCTCAATGCTTACATATATGTGTAAAAACAAAATGTACGAGCTGTGATAACTGTTTCTGATAGAATGAAGAGTAGACTGATATATTAAATATTCCTTTATTGGGTGAGAAAATCACACCATGTCATAACTGCTTTAATTCATACAGAATAGATATCAGAGCCTTAAACAGGCTGACTTCTGCTAAATGGGACAAACTGGGCAGAAAGTATACAAACACATAACATCCTTATAGAATATGATGTAGGGCTGGGCGATAGAAACGATATACGATAGAAACGATATAAATTTGGCCGACGATAGAGATTTTGACTATACCGCTCTATCGCGGTAGCGCATGATGATGATGTCATCAAGCTGCGCCTGTTTTGGTCGGAAGCATCGCAGCGGCTACAACCATTATCATCTGCAAATTATGCCGGGCGACAATAATCTGAGTTTTTCTCCTGACTGAAGTTTGCCCCGTGTATAGCATCCTGCTATGCGATTGCATTTGTCCCTGACCACCAGAATCCCTCACGTTAACTTTTATCGAGTGGAAAAAAAGTTGGCGTTCATCCTCCAGCTTCACTGTGCTAATGTTATGCTAACATAGCTGTGTCGCTAGCGATCACGTAGCACAACATTATATACCAGCTAGTCCAACTTCAGTAACCCTGCAAACGCCACTGCTGTTTCGTTTTCCGTCTTCGTTTATGTTGGAAGTGGTAGCAGAGCTGTACGTTTTAATTAGTTTCAAAAATCTCTCAGTCAGAACATGGTATGTCATGTTTAGGTGAAAACTAGCGAGCTAATTTCCTGTTAACTTCTAACTCAGTTAAATTTAATAACTTCTGTTTTTATAGATGCCTGGATGTTAATTGTTACACCTGGTAAAGCAGCAACGCTGATGATTTTATTAAAGATTAAGGAATTTAGACCGTTTTTAACTCTCAGTGTTCGTTTGACTTTGGGACCTGAAAAGGACGGAGTTTTGGACCCAGATTACTCCGCGAAGCTCCTCACTACTGCAGCCGTAATGCTCTGACAATCCATCAAGCAGTGCCGCTTACCAAAGTTGTACTAAAACATTTTTTAACAGATTTCTGCACGCCAAAATCGGTTCGAGGTCAGTAAGCACAACCAGAATTCATACATAAGGCACACTCTCGAGTTTTGAGAAAATTAAAGGATTTTAAGTGTGCTTTATAGTGTGGAAAATACGTTATACAGAAGAAAAGAATATATAAAGCATATGATGCAACAAACACAGCAGTGCTACTAATCCAAAATACTTAGCTGAGCTGAGCTTCATAGAACTGAAACAAACATTTATTTTTAGCTCCATTCTGCTGCTGATACATACTTTAGGTTTCTGAATATTAAACTTGTTGCTGCCTTTCATAGTGTGTAACTTGAAGGCCCTGAGTACTTTCTCCCACACTGAAAACACTGGAATGATAAAATTATTTGAACATTACCTAATAAGACTGATTCAGGACAGACAATTAGTGATGTTAAACTTTCCTAGCAGTCCTTCACAAACAGGGAACAGTCTGTCTATTCTCTCCATCTGTCAGCTGCTGCTGGCTCTTCCTCCTCCTCTTCCTCACACACTGCTGAGTTTGTCCTGGTGGATCATCAGGGGTGCAAAGCCTCACAGATGATGTGCAGCAGTGGGTCCCTCAGTCTGTCCTCACTCTGGACACTTGCAGTTGTCACACATGGAAATCAAATGTGTGATAAGCTGCAGGATTCAAACACAAGTGTAACTTATAAATACATGTTCATACTTTTATTCCACAATCAGAGAGAAAGAAACAGAGAGAGAGTGCAGGACAGACAGACAGGTGACAGTCTCAGGTGTACACACTGCTACAAAACAGCACAAGAGAAGGAGGATTTAGTGTTTGTGTTATTACGAGTGCTAAACAAGAAGAGTTCCCAGATGGTCCAGTGGACACATGTGTGACTCGTGTGATTAAAGCATCTTTCTTTCAGCTTAACGAGTGAACCGTCAGCTCGTTCAAACACACGTTAAAGTCCGTTTGGCTCGACACCACCGAACAGAGGCAGCAATATAACATAGCTAACATTAACAGTGCAGTGAATCCTGCTTGTGCCGTCATATTCAGGACTGCAAACCGAGCAGCATCACTGACTTTCAGCTTGTTGTGTTTGTGGATATATGACTGACTTTAATTATCCATAAAATCATCACATTCTCTGTAAGATTAAGGTCGACCAGCTGGATCCTGACCAGCTATTCTATGGCTTACTTGTAGTTATAAAGAAAGCAATTCTGTTAAACACACCACATTTATTCTGCTCAGCTGCAGTATCCAGATGAAATACATAATGATATTACACGATTTTCAACAAACTGCAATTTAGTAAATGCTCGAGTTAAAAGTAACTTTTTGTAAAACTGTTACATTTAGAGCAACTTTTAAGTGGAATAAATTGCCTTATAAAATTAGAGAATTAGCAACTATTCAAAACTTCAATTAACACTTAAAAGTCGATTTACAGAGTTTTTAGTTGTTGTAAATATTGTAAGAGATGATTTGTTTTTGAAATTGTGTCTCAATGTTATTGATATTATTATTATTATCATTATTATCATTATTATTATTATTATTGATTGCTTATATTTTAATTGTGAAACCTCACTGTGGATGTAAGAGCCAAATTATGTTGATATTTTGAATCCACTTTATTTTATAATATTTTATGTGATTGTATTTGACGGAAGATGAGCAACATCTGTTGTGGAAGCTAATGGGGTTCCTTTTGAATAAACAACAAACATAGGATTTATTATCAGTAAATGATAATATATACATCTATAAAAATTATAGAAATAGGAAACAACAAAATAATATAAATTATAAAATAATATAACTGTGTGTGTGTGTGTGTGTGTGTGTGTGTGTGTGTCTACAATCAGGAGTGATGGGCATGATTTTAGTGTTTGAACTGTCATGAATTATTTTTAGCACCAGGTTGGATGTAATGTGTTAGAACTACCAGCAGGTGGGGATAAGAGACCTTTAAGGTGTTTGGTGCCACACTCCACCTTCAGGTTTAAAACTAGTGTTAATGGAGGGAGTTTGAAGGTTCAGTTTGTTCCACGACTGCATTTCACTCACTGCCTCTGTTTGTATCTCTGTCACTGCAGGACCAACATGGAGCAAGAAGTCAGCGCTCTCAGGAGGCCGACAAACCTCACAGAAGAAAGAGAGAGAAAAAATACACCTGTGACGAGTGTGGGAAGGGTTTTACTGTGAAGTCTACACTAAAACGTCATCAGGTCATCCACACTGGAGAGAGACCGTTCAGCTGTGACTTATGTGGAAAGTCTTTTTCCTTGAAGGGTTCCCTAAAACAACACAAACTCATCCACAGTGGAGTTAAAGCGTACAGCTGTGATCAGTGTGGCAGAGCTTTTACTCAAAGTGGTAGCTTACAGAGACATCTAGTTACCCACTCTGGAATTAAGGCATACAGCTGTGACGAGTGTGGGAAGGAGTTTACTGAGAAGGCTAACCTAAAACGTCATCAGGTCATCCACACTGGAGAGAGACCGTTCAGCTGTGACTTGTGTGGAAAGTCTTTTTCCTTGAAGGGTTCCCTAAAACAACACAAACTCATCCACAGTGGAGTTAAAGCGTACAGCTGTGATCAGTGTGGCAGAGCTTTTACTCACAGTAACAGCTTACAGAGTCATCTAGTTACCCACTCTGGAATTAAGGCATACAGCTGTGACATCTGTGGAAAAACTTTCAGCCATAGAGGGGACCGAAATATACACCTACGCATTCACACCAGACATGATGTGTACTGCTGTGAACAGTGTGGCAAACAGTTTATAACTCACACACAGTTGCAACAACACATGTTTACCCACACTGAGGGACGACCTTATAAATGTGACCTGTGTGAGAAGACTTTTAAAGCTCCACAGTACCTGACACGACACCAACAGATCCACACCAGAAAGAGACTCTACAAGTGCAGTTACTGTGAGGTATGTATTTATATTGTTATCTTGTCATCTTAGCCTGACTGTTTGGAACAACTCTGCTCATTAAACTGTGTTAGCATGTTAGCAATTCTACTGCACGGAAAAGCAGCTCTTAGGCTACGTTCACACTGCAGGTCTTAATGCTCTATTCTGATTTTTCGATCAAATCCGATTTTTTTTGTCTGCTTGTTCACACTACAATTAAAATGCGACAGCAAACGCGCTCTAGTGTGAACGCTCAAAGCAGCCCGCATGCGCAAAAGAAGACGTCACACACAACTCGCTCTGTTTAGACCCAGAGCAAACAATTATGTTTGACTGATGGCCCTTAATATAAAGACTTCGGACTTTACGTTTCCCAATTTTTGCTTTAAGTTATTTTTTTTATTTACATAATAATGTAAATAACCTAATAATGATCCTTATTGCTGTTTTAGAGGAGCGGTGCTTCAAAGGATAGTTGCAGATTTCTGTCAGAATCTGCAGATTATACAGTACAAATAAAATGTTCACGTTTCTCCAACGTTGTCTTCCCAACAGTTTCACTAACACCTACACTGGATGGCCAGGAAGCGTTCACGATGTCGTCTCGGGCGCTTCTCCGGCGCTGATAATTGGCGTCTGTCTTGTGTCAGTGACGTAAAAGACGGATTTAATGCGACTTGACCGTTCACACAGCAGTCGCTTTCTAAAGCATCGGATATGTATCGGATTCAGTACCACATACGAAAGTGACCCAGATCGGATTTGAAAATATCGGATTTGTGCCGTTCACACTGTCATACCATGATCGGATATGGGTCGCATAGGGTCAGAAAGATCGGATTTGATGTGCTTTCACCTGCAGTGTGAACGTAGCCATAGTGATTATTCAGATTTTCATGTCAGTTATGATTTTAGTATTACTGTAGTATTATGGTGGTAGTATTGTAGTTATTGCAGCGCAGTAAACTGAGTGTGTTAACTGAAACAGTAAAATGTAATTGGACGTCTGCAGAGATGCTCTTTATTTCAGGCGACGTTCAGGATAAAAGTGTTGAAGGACTGACTTACACTGTCTTTGTGTCTTTGTTTAGAAGCAGAGCGACACAGATGGATCCAGTTCTCAACCCTGTCATCACCGTGGTGGTGGGAAAGAGTTTCATTGTGACCTCTGTGGAAAAACTTTCAGTCGGCAAGCTGACTTAAAAATACATCAACGTAGACACACTGGAGACAAACTGAAATACTGCAAAGAATGTGGGAGAAGCTTCACCACATCAAGTAGATTAAAACGACATGAACTGATTCACAGTGGGGTTAAAAAGCACCTCCGTGATCAGTGTGGGTCATCCTTCACCTCTGCAGGTCAGCTTAAAAAACACAAACGAGTCCACACAGGAGAGAAACCGTACAAGTGCAGACACTGTGACAAAAGTTTCTCACGATCACATAATCGTAACAGGCATGAACGTACACACATGGAAGGAAACTACAGCTGTGACCAGTGTGACAAGAGCTTCAGGAATCTCAGATCATACTCTGAACACAAACGATCCCACGTTACTAATAAACTGTTTCACTGTTACCAATGTGCCCAAACATTCACCTCATTGTCTGCTCTGTGCAAACATCAGCGTGATCACTCAGGGCTGTAATCACTCCCATCACTGGATCACAGTGAATCTGAAGAGACAGAAAGATCCTCTGGTTTCAGTGTCAGACTCAAAAAGCTTGAGATCAGGCTCCACAGAGTTCAGATAGAATCATTTAAACTTGTGTTGAACTGAACTGGTTGCTGGGCTGAACTTCGACATAATACAGATTTACATGGGATCTTATTTTCTGTCGTTTTACTGAGTCAGTTTTGTCCTTTTTTCTCTGTCCTGGTTTTGCTCGTCTGTAAATAATTGAATCTCAGTCAAATAGTTCATTGTTCTCCAGCAAAACGTTTTGGAAACTCATGTTTAACCTTTAAAACTCTGACATGTTTTAGCACACAAGGCTTCATCGGGGAGTTCACTCATGATGATGGCCAGAGGGGCCGATGGCGTGACATGGCAGCCTCGCTTCTGTCAGTCTTCCCCAGGGCAGCTGTGGCTACAACTGTAGCTTGCCTCCACCAGTGTGTGAATGTGAGAGTGAATGAATAGTGGAATTGTAAAGTGCTTTGCGTGCCTTGAAAAGCGCTATATAAATGCAATCCATTATTATTATTATTATTATTATTATCATCATCATGATGATGATGATGATGATGATGATTGGACCATAAGAATAAAGGTTTTTAGTTCTTTCAAAGAGAGTCTTGGAGCTGTTTGATGTTTCTGTTTTTTCTACATAAAGGAAGAAACTATATTTCTTGCTTTATGTAGTGTGGAAGTTTTTAATTTTTCTTTCATCTGTGATGTTCTTGAATGTGTTCACATGAAGATGGTACAAATAAACTGTCCTTTTAGCTTTAGCTCCTAATTTATTCATTATTTATGGATGTAGCACAGCAGCAGTTTCTTGATTAACACACGGAGGGCTCGGGATCTGATGGTAAATAATGTTTTGTGTCCTTGTACACATCATACAGCTCAGCTGTTCCACAGATGTCAGGTTTACACAGTCGGATGGTTTGTAAGAACGCAGCTCTCCTGTGGATAAATCCTTACTCTTAGCCTCAGGACCTCACACAGTCCCAGCAGGTTCGGTCAGAAGATTTATCCCTTTTACCAAAACTTCACAGAGTCTCCTTTGCTGTGCTGTTTTCACAAAGAAACGTAAACTGAAGACCTGCACTTACAATGTTTTAATTAGTTTAGCACAGGGGTCTGCAACCTTTAAAACCCAAAGAGCCATTTGGACCCGGTTTCCACGCAAAAGAAAACACTGGGAGCCGCAAATAGTTTTTGACTTCTAAAATGAAGATAACACTGTATATATTGGTTTTTACCTTTATGCTTTGTGTGAACTACTAAGGTGTGCTGCTTATGAAATCCATGAAGTGCTACAGAGAAAATTAGATTTTATTTATGTAATCAACACATTTTGAACTCTTAAAGAAATATAGCAAAAGGAAAGACACCCAGCTAAACTAAAATGATCCATGTAGCAAACAGCCGCCACCCTTATATCGCCTTTGGGCTTTTGGAGCCTTGACATGACTTTTAAAAAATAATTGGGGGAAAAAGCACTATGCTGCTAAAAAATTAAAAATAGATATTTGCAAAATTCTGCCTAAATATTTTACCTGGTTAATGGGGAGGGGAGGGGGGGCGGACGCACCTGAGTGGCACCCGCAATCACGCCTCACTGCCTTAACGTCTGCGCTACCTATGCTGTTGTGTTGTTGTTGGTATATGTTGGGCTGTGAGCTGAAAAGCTACAGCCGGCTGTATGCGTACAGCAACCGTGTGTGAAAAGTGGTCAATATAGAGATGCTGAAAAACGTGTTCATGCAAACATCGTCGGGTCTGCCGTAATATGTTTACAATGGGACTTCTGCTCCTGAACCTCTCCGCACAGCGTCTGCAAATCGGGGCTGTACGAAGTCACTTTACGCAGGACTGTAAGCTGTCATCTGTCAGGTGTGAACAGTGTTTGTTTTTAACATAGTGTATGGTGGAGAACATCTGCTGATATAATGTGGATCCAAAGATCCATAATTGGCCTATCTGGGGTTAAAAGTCTCGATAAATGAACGCCGTTCGGCGGGTATTTTGGCTTCCGCGAGTGTGATGCTTATTTTGAGCGATTAAAAAAAAATAGAATATAATTTTGTTTTTATGTTTTAATATGACAATAATCTTCCAGTTTAGAACTACAAGTTAAAAAGAACTAACATAAATAAAATACACTTCAGCTAAATACTTCTAATTTATTTTCCCAAACCACGCGGAGCCGCAGTATAAGGACTAAAGAGCCTCTAACGTTGCCGACCCCTGGTTTAGCAGATTCAATGTCTCCATGATTGAATCTGCCGTTTTTATGCTTTTGTTGGTAGAAAGCCGGTTAATACTGAAATGAACTGGCTGCATGCATCTCTGAATGTAAATTGGTGCACTACTAATAGATCACTCTGGAACGGTATCGTCACCCTAATTTGCCCACTTAGTAAATCTCACTCATAGCCAAGAAATTGAAATAAATCTTGTTTCCCTGCTGGATAGTGATCCACTGTAACTCTGCGCCTCCTTCCTGTTTAGGATTTCTGTGACTGAAGTAAAATTCCCTCCATCCATCACTTATCCCAGCTAACCCAAAGTAAAATAAAGTTTTGCTCATCTTAAAAAAGCATTACAATAATGGGCATTACCAATGCAAACTGAATAATACAGAAGATGAAAGAATAGACTTTGATCAGTTAATAAAGCTCATGGTCTTGATTCATTGTGGCTGCTACACAGATACTTCTGGGTCACTTCTCTCAGTTAGGAACCTTCCTCACCAAAACTGACTGTTGGACCACACCCCTGGTTTCATGAGAAATTGTTTCAGCCATGATTTCTCTTCCTGTATTTCAGAGTAAAGACTGAAGTGACAAATGGAAACATGTTTACAAAACGCAATGTGAGAGAGACGTTGAGGTCCTTAGAAGTTACCCTGGGTTTTTCTGTCACCCTGCTAGATGTTACACACCTTGTTATTGGACTGATTTCTACTGCTGGACTACTCCTGCGGAGAGTAACAATACTCTTACTAATTAGCTCCCTTTCACACCTTTGGGGATATTTATTTTTGTGCTTGCAGCGCTGTGAGCCAGAACAGCGAGAGAAAAATCTGCAACAGCGACGAGCCGAATGCTTAAGTGAATCCCAGCAGCTGCGCATGTGCTACGCTGATTTAGAGGATATCTTTGCTCTGGATTTATATTTATACTTTTTCATTTCTATATGATTCTTCTTGCATCTAAACAAAGATGATTCAATTTGATAAATTTTGATGGCTCTTCGTGCTCGGGTGTAAATGAGACGTAATATTTGAATTATGAAGTTATTGAGCTGCACATAATTTACGACCTGCTTAAGTTCGAGGTCACAGCGTCTGTAGAGCAGCTGGAACATAATGAAGTCTACAGGTTAAAGTTTTCTCTTCTCTTGTTGTTCTTTCTGCTGCTTGGTTTGATGGATCTGAGAGCTTTTGTTTTTTTACTGTTATTATAATTGTCATTAATATTTTACTCTTTAGAAGCTTTAAAATAGTGTTTGTGTTTGAAAAAATGGATTTAAGAATTGAACAGAAACATCTGTCCTTCTGAAAATCGCCCAAAGGCACCGAGACAAACTCAAAGGATGCAACCTGTAACTTTCTCTTCCTTCATGTCAGTACCATCATCGATTATTTATATAAAATGCATATAGCAACAGTAACACTTTAGTTTGGACTTCATGATTTCTGTAACTGGAAAATATTATTTTGTTTAAAGACAGAAGTGACCGCATAGTTACAACATTAAAGTGAAATATTTAATAGTCTAATAACAGATTAAATGCTGTGTTGAGGCTGTCGTTTCAGGAGGAGAGAAGCTGCAGAGAGGCGTGTAAGACTGCAGCTCTGCTTCCTGGTCCCAACTCTGGATAGTCATATTTTAGGGGGTTTAATGAATGTGTCCATATTTCTAGAAATGAGAGCTGCTCCATCCAAAGTGGGATGGATGCCGTCTCTCCTAACAAGACCAGGTTTCCTCCAGAAGGTTTGCCAATTATCTATGAAGCCCACATCGTTTCTTGGACACCACTCAGACAGCCAGCAACTTAAGGAGAACATGTGGCTAAACATGTCACTCCTGGGCTGTATCCCAATTCAGGGTCTGCAGCCTTAAAGGCCTCATTTTAAGGCTGATTACGTCACAGCAACACAACGAAGGCTGTCCCAATTCGAAAGCTGCTCGAAATGCGGCCCTCAAATGCGTCCTTCATTTCCCTGAATTTTAAGGATGTGGCGGTGTAGACTTCGTGGCCCAACATATCCCAGATTCCATAGCGCGGCGGTGGGTGTGGATAATTGTGCCAAAAAAAAAAAAAACAGTAGAAGCAGAGCAGCCAAAGAGTAAACGTTTAAAAGTAAGTAAATGGCCTGTATTTGTATAGTGCTTTTACTAGTCCCGCCTAAGGACCCCAAAGCGCTCTACATACCCAGTCACCCACCCATTCACACACTGGTGGAGGCAAGCTACAGTTGTAGTCACAGCTGCCCTGGGGTACACTGACAGAAGCGAGGATGCCATATCGCGCCATCGGCCCTTCTGGCCAACACCAGTAGGCGGTAGGTGAAGTGTCTTGCCCAAGGACACAACGACCGAGACTGTCCAAGCCGGGGCTCGAACCGGCAACCTTCCGATTACAAGGCGAACTCCAAACTCTTGAGCCACGATCGCCCAGCACTGATATGATGTCTCAACAGGACCTGGAAAAACTAGTCCATGCATTCATTTTTAGTAGGCTTGATTACTGTAACAGCATCTTTACAGGTCTACCTAAAAAAATCAGTCAGACAACTACAGCTCATTCAGAACTCTGCTGCTCGAGTCCTGGACCACATCAGTCCGTTAGTCTCTGCACTTCCTCTCTGTACGCTGACTCGTCGTTCTTGCCAATGAGACCCACCACGGTCGTGTCATCAGCGAACTCGGCAGTCAAATAAATGAGGTGAGAAACAAAATATTTATAAAAATGTGGTCGCAAAGTTTAGAAAAACCAAAAGTGACTTTCTATCAAAAGTGTGAAGATTATAATATAGGTAATAAAAAGACACTGTGTATATCTGTCTAATGGTGCTTCTCTCTTTCACCACCACAGGGAACTCTGCTGTGTCCTCCAATGATTTCTAAATGATGATGATGGAAACGATGAAGCAAAGTTGAAGTAAAGCAGCAACTGGAACCATTTCTGCTGATTTATTTGTTCAGACTTTTACAAAAATATTTGTTAAGAAATGTTGATTATTTTTGTAAATTGTTCATATGACTTGAGTCTTATATATTATATTTATTAAAAATGTCATTAAATATGAATGTTTGACCTTTTTTTATTCTGTCTTCAATCTGAGAACAAAGATAAACAATAAATCCTTTAAAATCAGATTTATAATGGTGTGTGTCATTATTTAGTATTTGCTGTAACAACATATTCTCATGATGATGTCACGATCACAGGACACCAGGAGGCTGTGTTTAACACAGATGGCAGAAGTAAAAGTAAATATTCAGAAATCACTTGGAAAGTTCTTCACGAATACATAAACCATCAACACAAAGACACGTGATCTGAAATCTAGAAACACAAAGATGTTCAGCTACAAGATGAACAAAAGATTAAAGTGATGAGAAAGTTGCAAAACTGAGGTGCTGCGTGTGAGATATGTACAAAATGTAGCTGTATACAAAATAAAATAACTAATAGAAGATGAAACCTACAACATCATCTTGCAGCAGATGGTGTCACTGTGTTCAACAATTCAGCGCAACAAGGAGATGCTGTATAGGAGAGTAATGCAGAAGAAGCCTTTTCTGCGCGCATGCCACAAACAGTCACCTTAGCTATGCTAAAGCACATTTGGACAAGCCAGCTTCATTTTGGAATAAGGTGCTGTGGACTGATGAAACTCAAATTGAGTTATTTGGACATAACAAGAGGCGGCATGCATGGAGGAAGCAGACGTTAAGTAAGTAAAAAGATCACAAAGTACTTCACAAAGCGATGACAGAGTATAAAATGTTAAAAGTTAACAAAATGCAATTTTAAAAAGATGTGTTTTTAGTTGTTTTTTAGAAGAGATCACTGACTGCACAGATCTTAAACTCCGAGGAAGAGTTTCACAGTCAAAAGCTCTGTCTCCCTTGGTTCTCAGCTTTGTATGTTGAATAACAAGTAGGCCCTGATCACATGATCGCAGGGACCTCCTAGTGAATGAAACGAATGCATGAATAACAATCTCCAATTCAGAACGAGATACAATAGGGCTTGATTTAGAAATGTTTCTTAAATAATAGAAGCAGGACTGAACCAGAGATTTGATATGAACATCCATAGTAAGAGCAGAGTCACAAATTGAAGAATGGTCCAAAATACCTTCAACCAGAATCCAAACTGTCATTGGAAGCGATAGGAATCAATTAGAGGCTGTTATTTCTGCAAAAAGAGGATCTACTAAATATTGATGTAAATTTTCTGTTTGGGTGCCCAAATTTATACAGCTGGCTAATTTAGTTTAAATAACTATTGCTAGAAACTTCATTTCACTGTGTTGAGGTTTATTTTAAAGTTTACAAAATGGTAATCTTAAACCTCTAGTTTAAGGTCTGATGACAACTAGGGATGGGTACCGGTATCCGGTGCCATGATTGCACCGGTTCTGACATAAACGGTAGTAACCAAACCGAAAAACAGCGCACATTTCGGTGCTTTATTTTTCTTTTTTCCTGAGATGTCATACACTTTGGATTCCAGCCAATCATTTTACCTTTGCAAGCGTAGTAGGCGGGTCCAGGTACGTAAGTTCTTTTAGAGCAGAGCTACAGATTAAAAACGCCCAAGGCGAAGCAGTCAAAAGTCTGGCTGTACTTCACAGCAAAAGATGCAAACTCAGCAGCCTGCAACAAGTGCTTTAAGGTGATACTGTGATACTGTGCAAAGGAGGTAACACCTCAAATCTGATGAAACACCTGGCGACGCATAGCGTTTTTTTAAAAGCCGAGAAATGCACCGTATTTGATAGCTTGCTGCGAGACCTCACATTGAGCACATCTACTGCCGGTGTGGTGCCTGTTATTGGACCCGGAGTTAGCAACATTCCCGAGAACCCGAAGAGGAGAGTCGTGGCCCCTAGCCCTGCCAGTGTAGCAGAAATGATGACGGATGATGATGGCAGCAGCAGCTTCTCTGCATGAGTAGCTTAATGTTGTTCGTGTGTAATTTACGTTGAGTAAGCTAACCACGTTATTAAATTAATGCACGTAAGGTGAACTAGCAAACACCGTCGTAGCTACATGCAGCTGTTTTCTTGTTTGATGGCAGATGCTCCCTTCACCCTGGCCAAAAAGGCTAAAATGACCAAAGAAAAAGTGGAAAACAGCTAAACATGAGAAGTTTTTAGACAAAGTTGGTGTCTTTTCCCCCCATTGTTTAAGTACTGCTTCCAGCCAAGAGTGATACCATAAATCCCCTATAGCTGCAGAAAAGGCTCACATTGATGTGAGTGAAGTTGGCCCCCCCACCTTCTTCAAATCTAACAAAAGTGGTATCAAACGTTTGTGCTACGTTTGTGCTGGTTTGTGCTGCAAAAATTGTCGTTTGTGCCGCTTTCATTTTAAAGATATTAATAAAAATTTCTAGAGGTCATCAGAGGTCAACTAGCCCCCCCACATTGATGGAATCGAACAAAAATGATGTCAATCAACTGTGCTACGTTTGTGCTGGTTTGTGCTGGTTTGTGCTGCAAAAATTGTCGTTTGTGCTGCTTCTGTCTTAAAGATATCAATGAAAATGTAAAGGTCAAAAGGTCAACCAGCCCCCCCACATTGATGGAATCGAACAAAAGTGGTATCAAACGTTTGTGCTACATTTGTGCTGGTTTGTGCTGCAAAAATTTTCGTTTGTGCCGCTTTCATTTTAAAGATATTAATAAAAATTTCCAGAGGTCATCAGAGGTCAACCAGCCCCCCCACATTAATGGAATCGAACAAAATTGATGTCAAACGTTTGTGCTACGTTTGTGCTGGTTTGTGCTGCAAAAGTTTTTGTTTGTGCCGCTATCATTTTAAAGATATTAATGAAAATGCAAACGTCAAAAGGTCAACCAGCCCCCCACATTACCCAAATCAAACAAAAGTTGATGTCACAGGTTTGTGCTATATTTGTGCTGGTTTGTGCTGCAAAAATTTTCGTTTGTGCCGCTATCATTTTAAAGATATTAATAAAATAACGTCTTGATGCGTGCTTAATCATCCAGGTAAGTAAATCCCAAAAGGTTGATTCTGTTCATCAGGACATTTTCAGTTGGAGTAACGTTTCGTCACTCATCCAAGTGACTTCTTCAGTCTCAGCTGACTGCAGGTTTCCCCAACCTTATAAACACATGTGAGTGAAGTTGGCCCCCCTACCTTCTTCAAATCGAACAAAATTGATGTCAAGCATTTGTCCTGCAAATTATTTTGTTTGTGCAGGTTATGTTTCCCTAATTTTATAAACAGTACATGTACAGTGAGAGAGAGATGTTACATCTGTCTTCACTTGCATCCCAGTCATAGAAGCATTGGAGGTAGTTCATAAGAGATTACAGGATCACCCCAACCTCAGCAACAGGACCACTCTCAGCACTGATCAGTTGTGTTTGCTTTTGGAACTGTGTCTTAATTCCACCTATTTTGCATAAGGGTCAGTACTACAGGCAGAAACCTAGGTGTGCCATGGGTTCCCACAGGCCCTGGTCAAAGTCACCAAACCAGTTCGTAAGCAGGTACAGGTGTGGCCAGAAGGGTCCTCAGAGGCACTGCAAGACTGCTTTTCCACCACAGGCTGCCACACACGACAACACCACAGACTTTCAGGAATATACAGAAACTGTCATTGCCTACATCCCAAAATGCATCGATGATGTCACAGAGACCAAGTGTCACGGGTTGCTTAGAGGATCCACTCGCAGGACTCCTGAGTAGCGTTTAAACAGAGACGGTTTATTTACAGATCTTCACCAAGTGTATGTACAGACAGTGAGGGGTTAGTGCTATATACAAGACGTGAGGGGCAGGGCTCCAGGGAAAACGGGGGAAATCACACACGCGCTCAGTTCAGCCTCTCTCTTCTCCGCTAGCGACCAGTCACTCCTTCCACACTCCACACGGGGAAACACGGGGACGGGTCCGGGGAATCTAGGAACAAAGAAACACTCGTTAAGTCTCTGAGACGGAGGCACAGGAAACTTGAGCTAGACGTGTACTGACTAGAGCCTTCACAACAATCCAGCGTTGAACAGCTGATCTCCTCCTTTTAATATACCAGCTGGTCTGATGAGGCCCAGGTGTTCCCAATCCAGGAAGGCGTGGACCGAGGGCGTGAAGCCGCCATGAGTTCCGGCAAAACAGGGGAGAGAAGGAGAGAGGGGGAGAGAGAAGGAAAAAGAGAAGAGAAGGAGGGCTAGGAGTGGAGAGATTCTGATCAGCACCTTGCCGATCCTGCAGGTCGTGACACCAGGACTATCACTGTCCGGGCCAATCAGAAACCATGGCTCACAGGTCAGGTTTAAATGCTCCTAAGGTTGAAAAATGCAAGCCTTCAGAGCTGGGAATTAGGTGAGCCAAAAAACAGCAAGGGCAAACCTGTCACGTGGCATCAGCTACAGCAAAGCTTCAGCGACAGCTGAGATACTTGGAGGCAGTGGCAAGGAATACAAACCATCACAGACTACAAGCCCACTCTGCAGACTGTGGTGAACAAATCCCCAGACAGTGTGTGGAGATCCCTTGCCAAAATCAGTACACGCAAAGCTCCAGGTCCTGATAACATCCTTGGACGAGCACTGACGGACTATGCTGTGGAACTCACAAATGTTTTCACAGACATCTTAACACATCACTAGGGTCAGGCCGCCGTTCCCACATGCCTCAAAGCCTCCACCGTCATTACTGTACCCAAGAAGTCATCTACCTCCTGCTTTAAGGACTACCGTTCTGTCAAAGTCACCTCCATCATTATGAAGTGCTTTGAACGGTTAGTCATGCATCAAATTAAATTATCGCTTTCCCCCAACCTGGATTCATTTGAGTTTGCATACCGGTCAAAACGCTCAACCGATGATGGAATTTCAACTGCCCCTTACTCAGCCCTCACACATCTGAACACTAGAGACTCATATGTCAGAGTGCTGTTCATAGACTTCAGTTCAGCCTTCAGCATCATCATTCCCCAGCAACTCATTCACAAACTGGATCTGCTGGGGATCAGCACCTTGCTGTATAACTGGCTGCTAGATTTCTTGACAGGAAGACAGCAGACAGTACAGGTCGACAGCAACACCTCCAGCCCAAGAACACTGAATACGGGGGCTCCCCAAGGATGTGTGTTGAGCCCCCTTCTCTTCACTCTGCTGACCCACGACGAGATCTACTACAGGGGTGAAGTTAACCATCTGGCAGAGTGGTACAGCAACAACAACCTGTCCCTGAATGTGGAGAAGACCAACAGCGACTCTACTTCCTCTGCAAACTGAGAAGCACAAGAGATTCAACCCCCATTATGAGCACCTTCTACAGAGGCACAGTTGAGAGTATCCTCACCAGCTGCATCACTGTGTGGTATGACTCCTGCACTGGGTTCTGCAGGAAAAAATGACAACGGGTAGTGAGAGCAGCTGCACCTGCCTCATCTGGAAGGTCCTCTCCATTACAGGTGACTCCACTCATCCCTTCAGCAGCGTCTTCAGTTTGCTGCCATCAGGAAGGATACTGAAGAGCCTCCGGGCCAGAACACACAGACTGAGAGACAGCTTCGTCCATCGGGCTGTCAGGATGCTGACCATCTCTGAATCGAGAAGGGGGGCCCAAGGGTACATCTTTCGCCATCCTACAATGCTGTGATTGTAGCCATTCCCCACTTTTTGTGAATGGTACTCATGGCCATTGATCAGTAGGCTTTGATTAGTTGTCATTGATCAATGGTCATAAGAATTTGCATACTAACAATCATGGAACTAACCCCCCAGCACATTGTTCATTCAGTGGTGCTAGTTTCCTTCACTATGCAAATGTACTGTTTATAAGGTTGGGGAAACCTGCAGTCAGCTGAGACTGAAGAAGTCTAACATCTCTCTCTCACTGTACATGTACTGTTTATAAAATTAGGGAAACATAACCTGCACAAACAAAATAATTTGCAGGACAAATGCTTGACATCAATTTTGTTCGATTTGAAGAAGGTAGGGGGGCCAACTTCACTCACATGTGTTTATAAGGTTGGGGAAACCTGCAGTCAGCTGAGACTGAAGAAGTCACTTGGATGAGTGACGAAACGTTTCTCCAACTGAAAATGTCCTGATGAACAGAATCAACCTTTTGGGATTTACTTACCTGGATGATTAAGCACGCATCAAGACGTTATTTTATTAATATCTTTAAAATGATAGCGGCACAAACAAAAATTTTTGCAGCACAAACCAGCACAAATATAGCACAAACCTGTGACATCAACTTTTGTTTGATTTGGGTAATGTGGGGGGCTGGTTGACCTTTTGACGTTTGCATTTTCATTAATATCTTTAAAATGATAGCGGCACAAACGAAAACTTTTGCAGCACAAACCAGCACAAACGTAGCACAGTTGATTGACACCAATTTTGTTTGATTTAATTAATGTGGGGGCGGCTGGTTGACCTCTGATGACCTCTAGAAATTTTTATTAATATCTTTAAAATGAAAGCGGCACAAACGAAAATTTTTGCAGCCCAAACCAGCACCAACGTAGCACAAACGTTTGATACCACTTTTGTTAGATTTGAAGAAGGTGGGGGGGCCAACTTCACTCACATCTAACATGGTTGTCTTTTTACAAAAACACAGCTAAACATGAGAGGTTTTTGGACAAAGTTTGTGTTCTTCATTCTTTAAGCACCGGTTCGAGCACCGTTTAAGCACGGACACCGTTTCAAAAGTACCGGTTTGGTACTGGTATCGGATAAACCTAAACGATACCCATCCCTATCGACAACTACTAAGTGAAGAAGCAGTTGTTTTGAAGACCACTCATTAAACGCTATTAAAGACAAAGTCACAGGGAGAAGTCCTTTTGAATACAATTAATCACTGGACAGCTGAACAGGTATGTTTATTAATAATATTATATTAGGCCAATATTCTTATACATATTTTTGACCTGGGGGCAGAATTGATTGTGAACTGGAAAGGGAAAATGCTTATGAACTTGCAAATTAAAAGCATGATGCATTTAAGGTAACCCTTTTTCATTTTTATTTAAGAAGAGAATTTGTTCCACTGTGTGATGGCCGAGTCTGCTTGTTTTCATGGAGTAATTTCTCCTGCCTTAAAAAACACCCTCTCAGAAGAGGCTGGAGTGCACAGAAACTGGTAGAGATGCAGGTATCTGGTCGTCCTGGGTTCCACAGACTATCAAAAATGATAAGCAGATATGAAAAGCAGATTTTTGACAATTTAATTTTTTTACGTTTAGATAAAAGAAACACACAAAAAACAAAAACAAACAACAAGAACACAAAGCTGGCAAACCGAACCAAAACTGACCAAAATCAACCGAAAATACTCCCACATGACAGAACCTCTCCTCTGCCTCTCTGGCTCCATATCTCTCAATAGATCAATCTGTGGTTTGCTATCTCTCACCATCAGAACACTCCACAAATCCTGCGAATGATTCACTTCCTTATAAACAGTGTTGGCAAGTTATTTTGAAAAAGTAATTAATTATAGTTACTAGATACTTCTTCAAATAAGTCACTTAGTTAGTAACTGAGTTACAAGATTCTGAAAGTAATGAATTACTTGAAAAGTAACTATTGCGTTACTTTAAAAAACGATTAACCCTCTGGGCTCCAGGGGATAATTGGCCATTTTTAACTACTTTTGATTTGTAATTCTATTTCTGCACTTAAGGCAAACAAATCTCCTGGCACAGATGGTTTAACTGCAGAGTTTTATAAATCATTTTCTAATCTCCTGGCTCCGTTCTTACTGCAGGTTTTGATAGAAAGTATAGAGAATAACACCCTCCCTCCTACTCTTACTCAGGGTCTCATGACACTTATTCCAAAGCCAAACAAAGACTTACTTCTTATTGATAATTGGAGACCCATCTGTCTGCTCAATAATGACTATGAGATTATGGCTTTAGTACTTGCTAACAGAATTAAAGAGTTCTTGGATACAATTATCAATGAGACACAATCAGGCTTTAAGAGAAATAAACACATTTCTAATAACATTAGACTGATTTTACAAACCGGATTCCAAAAAAGTTGCATAGAAAGATAGTGGAGCAATATCAGAAAGGTGTTACCCAGTGAAAAATTGCAAAGACTTTGCAATTATAATCATCAACTGTGCATAACATCATCCAAAGATTCAGAGAATCTGGAACAATCTCTGTGCGTAAGGGTCACCATCAGCCAGCTACCTGATGACACCACTCTTCTCGAAGAATGCAAATCAAATCCGTCCAGCACTTAGTGTTATTAGTGATTTCTCTGAGGCATCTGGTTTATGTCTAAATCTAAAAAAATATGAATTACTAGCAATTAAAGGCTGCACTGCAACATTTATGTTAAATAAGAAGTCACATACCAAGGACTGTTAATATCCAAAGACCAAAAGTCAAGATGCTCGTCAAACTTCAATCCGCTTATACAAAAAACACAAAAAAAGTTCAACCAGTGGCTGCAAAGGGATTTATCTCTGACAGGTAGAGTGTTAATTACTAAAGCTGAAGGGATATCCCGCCTGGCATATACTGCTCTCTCCTTACATCTGGATAAGAAAATTAGTAAAGACATTGACCGCATGCTCTTTAATTTTATATGGAAAAACCATAAGCAACCATAAGCACGTCCTCTTAGCGTGGACCCTCATTTATAAACACAACTTCTCACCACACAAATACCTCATCTGGAACAACAGAGATATTTTATTTAAAAATAAAAGATTTTCCTGGAAACTTGGGTCCAAAATGGGATCCTATTGGTGGCTCAGCTGGTTAATAAAGAGGGAGTACTGCTTACTTACAATGAATTCCTTACACTATATAATTTTCCCATCAGTGTTTGGGAATTCTCAATGGTGCTTGGTGCCATACCCTCAGGTACTTTAATGTTATATAAAAACACTGACAGTTCAATATCTACCTCAGTCACTCTCCCTGATCCAGCTGAGTCAGCAGTGGGAAAAATCTGCTTTTCACAGGAACTTGGTAACAGCAATAAGAGAATACGTAGTTTATTCCAAGAAGATATCGTGTCTCTCCCATATATATAATATCTTAGTGGAACCGACATGTTCCAGATATCACCTGGAAGACAGTCTGGATGATCCCATAAATATCTAATTGTAAACAAGGTGAAGGAAATCTCATATAAAATTCTTCATAAATGTTACCCAGCCAGTCACTATATGGTAACATTTAAAAGAGACATAAATACTAATTGAACTTTCTGTGGGGATCATCCAGAAACTGTGGCACATTTTTTTTGGTACTGTTCCTCTACACAGAGATTCTGGAAGGAATTTAGCAGTTTTGTTATTGTCCATATTTTAAGGGAGTTTTTTTGATGATGGGAAAATGTTTTATTCTGTTTCTTTAAGTTCTCCATGTTTTTTTTATAATACATTTCTAAATACTTTTAGCTAAATTTTTTATCCATAAATGCAAATTTATTAATAAAACACCATATTTCTGCCTTTTTATAAGGATATGGAATTGTACATGCAATCAATTTCAGACTCAACCAACAAAAAGCCTCTCAGAACAATATATATATGTGATGTTTTTCGCGTACTCATATAATTATTTTTTACTCCTGGTTTTGTATGTTCATGTTCTGTTCTTTTGTAAACTTCATCTGTTTGTATGTTCTATACTCATTGTGTTTCAATAAAGTTCAATAAAAAAGTACACTGTAAATGAAGCTTCAGACGTCACTAATCACGTGACTCTTGCCAAACGAATCAAGCCTCGACACAGTGCTTCTGAAGCAGCGTGTTGATCTTTTTGACAAACGCACCGGAGCGTCAGCTTCAAGCGGACCATCACTACCTCTCACATCTAAAGGTAAGTGCCAAGGTAACTTTGAACTGAGTTCAGTCAATCTCGAGTTTTTCGAAGTTTTCTGAATGAAGTTTTCTGTTGCTCTCTGTGAGAGAAGACCGTTAAAGGCGAGGCTCTCCAGAGTGTAGCAAAACAGGAAACCACAGCTGTGTGTGTGTAAGTGTGCAAACGAATAGATTAGAAGTGCAAGTGAGCCACGAGTATAGAAAGGTCAAGTTTCGTGAGTTGTTTTTCTCACCACTAATCCCACACTCCGTCAAACACACTCCATCAGTCTTGTTCCTCTTGAACAACTAAATGTTTAAAAATGTTGCGAGTGTACCTGGTGATATTCTCATGCCGATGCTGTTCACAGGACAGCAAGAGTAAACAATCGGGAGAATCTTGTCCTCGTCATCGTTCCCCTCGTACTCGTTCCCCTCGTACTTGTTATCACTCCGAATTCAGAGTTTTTGCTGCACAACTAAAGCGTGCAATTCACTTTGTGTGCGCTCAAATGGAGTCGAGTCAACCAGCGCCACCTGTGGCTGAGTACCATAGCCTACAGCCAGATTAACTTGTGACACACATCTGCACCTGGCTCTATCGCCACGTTTGAATTCGTTTCAAGCACAATACATGTGGAACCTTCTATTTTGTCTGATTTTGTGTCTTGCAAATAACCTTTAAAATAAATTACATTTTATTATTTTGGCCTACATCAGTAAGAAATGCCAAATTATATACACAAAGTTATAGAAATCACCACTCCCGTTATTCTTGATGATTTCAATAACATCACATAATAACATGTAACATCACATCCTGTAAGCATAGTCTGCCTGTGTCTTTTCTCTGGAAATGAACATTTTCAGCCAATATAGGTAATAGATCAACATGGCTGCCATGGCTAAGTTAGGAATATTTATAATGTAATTTCCAAAACTTGCATATGATCTGCAATTTGTAGCAGATCTACTGACTGTCACAGAGCAGCTGGAGCAGTCTCAAATGGAGGTCAGTCCACTACTGCCACCTGTGGCCAAGTGCCATAGCCTACTACTAGATTAACTCGTGACACATCTGCACCTGTTTCTATGACCACATTGAGTAGAGTCTGAGTGGCTGCACTTACACTGGTGCATTCAAATGTACCCACAAACATATTGAAAGATGCAATGTGGATTGTCAAGACTCAAACCAATCATTAAGCAAAGACAGCAGGGATCACTTGTTTCTGTTTATTATACAGCCAGATTTACTTGTGACACACATGTGCAGCTGGCTTTATCACCTACTTTGAATTTGTTTCAAGCACAATACATTTGTAACTTTCAGTGTTTTCAAGTCTTCCAAAAGAAGAAAATAAAAAACCTTCAACTACATGACATGCAATTGTGTATTTGTTTTCACCTTATCATACACTTGAAGTTTTACAAATCACCACTCCTTTTGTTAATATCATTTCAGTCTCAGACAATCTAGTTTTTCTTACAGAGATTGAATGCACCTTCTGCGGATGGCGGTACCACACAGTGTGCGTGGACTTCCCCTGTACAGAAGGCAACTACAAATGTTGTGAATGCTAAATAAACAGAAATAAATGATCCCTGTTGTCTTTGCTTAATGATTGGTTTTAGTCTTGACAATCCTCATTGCTGGCATTGCATCTTTCAATGCCAGCAATGCCAGGTATCAGTGCTCAAACCTTTTCTGTTTGTTTTCAATAAGTTGCCCACCTCGGGAAGCAAAAATGTGTTCTTTGTCTTGTGAGATGAACATATGAGACACTTTGACTCTTCAGTGCAGTGTGGAGCCTAACAAAGATCTGTTTTGTGTCCCAGCTGATCAGCAGGAGGAGAAGAGTCTGACGGAGCAGCAGAGGAACATTTTCAGCTACTTGGACTCAGCTCAGCCACTACAGAGAAAACAATGAGCTCAACACAGAAGGTGACAGACAGAGCAGGGCAATATGACCAAAAATATTTATCACGATATACATTTGAAAATTTGCGATAACAATATAACTGATGATATAATTGACGAGACAAAATACTTTACAACTCCACAAAAAACACAGTAATAACGACGGCCTGCTAGCATGCTCTACCACAAATAGTGCTTTGTTGTGTATCTGACGGACGAAAGCTAAACCAGTTCCACACCACTGAAGTTGCAGCATTTTTACAAACCAATTCTGGTTCATATGTTTCATTCAACGATCCGCTTTCGCCCTTCTCATTCTCCGTCGCCGCCATGCTGTTTCCTCCATGTGCGTATGAAAACAAAGGCACTGCACATGCGCGTTTTACCCATATTCTATCGTCATATTTCACTTTCCTATCATTGCCCAACATTATACCGGTACTACTATGAACGGTATGATATGGCCCAGCTGATCGTGCACTAATCACACATTAAAATGAACAAAAGAGGTAAAACTGTGTGCCAGAGTCAGGGGTCAGCGTTTGTTTTTATGTCACAGCACCAGAACGATTGCAGGTGCTCATAAGTAGTTACCATAAATCACCACCTTTCATGGTCTCAGCACATCGACTCTGTTATTAAGAAAATGGGACAAGGCATAGCTATGGCTATGAAATGCTCTTTCTGTATCACTTCTTCAATTATGAAAGATGTCATTAATGCACTAGTAATATCTCATCTGGAGTATTGTTCAATCATTTGGTCAGCAGCTAATAAGACAGATCTTAACAGACTTCAGTTAGTCCAGAATAAGGCGTCCAGATTAGTGTTAAGATGTTCATACTATACTAATATTGATAAAATGCATAATCAACTTTCTTGGCTTCCTGTACAGGCTAAAATTTTCTATGGCTTACTTGTAGTTATAAAGAACGCAATTCTGTTAAACACACCACATTTATTTCTGCTCAGTTGCAGTATCCAGATGAAATACATAATCATATTACACAGTTTTCAACAAACTGCAATTTAGTAAATGCTCGAGTTAAAAGTAACTTTTTGTAAAACTGTTATATTTAGAGCAACTTTTAAGTGGAATAAATTGCCTTATAAAATTAGAGAATTAGCAACTATTCAAAACTTCAATGAACACTTAAAAGCTGATTTACAGAGCTTTTAGTTGTTGTAAATATTGTAAGAGATGATTTGTTTTTGAAATTTGTGCAATGTGTCTCAATGTTATTGATATTGATTGCTTATGTTTTAACAATTGTGAAACCTCACTGTGGATGTGAGCCAAATTATGTGGATATCTTGAATCCACTTTATTGTGTAATATTTTATGTGATTGTATTTGACGGACGATCAGCAACATCTGTTGTGGAAGCTAATGGGGTTCCTTTTGAATAAACAAATAAATAAACATATGATTTATTATCACTGAATAATTATGTATACATCTATAAAAATTATAGAAATATGTAATAAGAAACGACAAAATAATATAAATTATAAAATAATTGTGTGTTGATTTTAGTGTTTTTAAATAGTCATGAATTATTTTTAACACCAGGTTGGATGTAATGTGTTAGAACTACCAGCAGGTGGGGATAAGAGACCTTGAAGGTGTTTGGTGCCACACTCCACCTTCAGGTTTAAAACTAGTGTTAATGGAGGGAGTTTGAAGGTTGAGTTTGTTCCACAACTGCATTTCACTCACTGCCTCTGTTTGTATCTCTGTCACTGCAGGACCAACATGGAGCGAGAAGTCAGCGCTCTCAGGAGGCCGACAAACCTCACAGAAGAAAGAGAGAGAAAACATACACCTGTGACGAGTGTGGGAAGGGTTTTACTGGGAAGGCAAAACTAAAACAGCATCAGGTCATCCACACTGGAGAGAGACCGTTCAGCTGTGACTTGTGTGGAAAGTCTTTTTCCTGGAAGCGTTCCCTAAAACAACACCAACTCATCCACAGTGGAGTTAAAGCGTACAGCTGTGATCAATGTGGCAGAGCTTTTACTCACAGTAGCCACTTACAGAGTCATCTAGTTACCCACTCTGGAATTAAGGCATACAGCTGTGACGAGTGTGGGAAGGATTTTACTGGGAAGGCTGAACTAAAATGTCATCAGGTCATCCACACTGGAGAGAGACCGTTCAGCTGTGACTTGTGTGGAAAGTCTTTTTCCTTGAAGGGTTCCCTAAAAAGACACCAACTCATCCACAGTGGAGTTAAAGCGTACAGCTGTGATCAGTGTGGCAGAGCTTTTACTCAAAGTAGCAGCTTACAGAGTCATCTAGTTACCCACTCTGGAATTAAGGCATACAGCTGTGACATTTGTGGAAAAACTTTCAGCCAGAGACGGAACCGAAATACACACCTACACATTCACATCAGACATGATGTGTACTGCTGTGAACAGTGTGGCAAATACTTTGCTACAGACGCAAACTTACAACAACACATGTTTACCCACACTGAGGAGAGACCTTATAAATGTGACCTGTGTGAGAAGACTTTTAAATCTCCACATTACCTGAGACGACACCAACAGATCCACACCAGAAAGAGACTCTACAAGTGC
Organism: Oreochromis niloticus; assembly: GCF_001858045.2. Classification (NCBI taxonomy): domain Eukaryota; kingdom Metazoa; phylum Chordata; class Actinopteri; order Cichliformes; family Cichlidae; genus Oreochromis; species Oreochromis niloticus. The sequence continues at coordinate 43,774 of NW_020327514.1, forward strand.
AGTTACTGTGAGGTATGTATTTATATTGTTATCTTGTCATTTTAGCCTGACTGTTTGGAACAACTCTGCTCATTAAACTGTGTTAGCATGTTAGCAATTCTACTGCATGGAAAAGCAGCTCTGAGTGATTATTCAGATTTTCATGTCAGTTATGATTTTAGTATTACTGTAGTATTATGGTGGTAGTATTGTAGTTATTGCAGCCCAGTAAACTGAGTGTGTTAACTGAAACAGTAAAATGTAATTGGACGTCTGCAGAGATGCTCTTTATTTCAGGCGACGTTCAGGATAAAAATGTTGAAGGACTGACTTACACTGTCTTTGTGTCTTTGTTTAGAAGCAGAGCGACACAGATGGATCCAGTTCTCAACCCTGTCATCACTGTGGTGGTGGGAAAGACTTTCATTGTGACCTCTGTGGAAAAAGTTTCAGTTTGCAAGTTACCCTAAAAAGACATCAACGTAGACACACTGGAGACAAACTGAAATACTGCAAAGAATGTGGGAGAAGCTTCACCACATCAACTGAGGTAAAACGACATGAACTGATTCACAGTGGGGTTAAAAAGCACGTCTGTGATCAGTGTGGGTCATCCTTCACCACGGCAGGTCAGCTTAAAACACACAAACGAGTCCACACAGGAGAGAAACCATACAAGTGCAGACACTGTGACAAAAGCTTCTTACAATCAAGTCATCGTAACAAGCATGAACGTACACACATGGAAGGAAACTACAGCTGTGACCAGTGTGACAAGAGCTTCAGGAATCTCAGTTCATACTCCAAACACAAACGATCCCACGTTACTAATAAACTGTTTCACTGTTACCAATGTGCCCAAACATTCACCTCATTGTCTGCTCTGTGCAAACATCAGCGTGATCACTCAGGGCTGAAATCACTCCCATCGCAGTGAATCTGAAGAGACAGAAAGATCCTCTGGTTTCAGTGTCAGACTCAAAAAGCTTGAGATCAGGCTCCACAGAGTTCAGATAGAATCATTTAAACTTGTGTTGAACTGAACTGGTTGCTGGGCTGAACTTCTACATAATACAGATTTACATGGGATCTTATTTTCTGTCGTTTTACTGAGTCAGTTTTGTCCTTTTTTCTCTGTCCTGGTTTTGCTCGTCTGTAAATAATTGAAACTCAGTCAAATAGTTCATTGTTCTCCAGCAAAACGTTTTGGAAACTCATGTTTAACCTTTAAAACTCTGACATGTTTTAGCACACAAGGCTTCATCGGGGAGTTCACTCATGATTGGACCATGAGAATAAAGGTTTTTAGTTCTTTCAAAGAGAGTCTTGGAGCTGTTTGATGTTTTTGTTTTTCTGAAACCACCTGAAAGAAAAACTATTTTTCTTGCTTTATGTAGTGTGGAAGTTTTTAATGTTTCTTTCATCTGTGATGTTCTTGAATGTGTTCACATGAAGATGGTACAAATAAACTGTCCTTTTAGCTTTAGCTCCTAATTTATTCATTATTTATGGATGTAGCACAGCAGCAGTTTCTTGATTAACACATGGAGGGCTCGGGATCTGATGGTAAATAATGTTTTGTGTCCTTGTACACATCATACAGCTCAGCTGTTCCACAGATGTCAGGTTTACACAGTGGGATGGTTTGTAAGAACGCAGCTCTCCTGTGGATAAATCCTTACTCTTAGCCCCAGGACCTCACACAGTCCCAGCAGGTTTTGTCAGAAGATTTATCCCTTATACCAAAACATCAGAGTCAGAAACATAAACTGAAGACCTGGGTCCCGTTCTTCGTACCTGGCTAAGTAAGTTAGCCTGATTTGAATATTGACGATTTCGCGTGATCTTGGATCGTTCGGTTCTCCGAAGCTCATCTGGGACTTGCTGTCATAGCAACAGATCCGTAAGCGTAAACCTGCTCGGGAGCAGTTTTACTTTATGTAAACAGGATTAGATCGCGGCCACTCAGGTATGTCCGCTGCAGTTATATGAAAGCAAGAGCGATATTTTGCCACTGTTTTACCATAAATAAATATTATCAATGTAACTAAAGATAATGCAGCATTTGATTCTCTTATTGAGTTCATACAGATACATACAGGTCATTTCCGAAAAAAAGGGAAATGTACTAGTAATCATTCTATTACATGTAGTAGATCATGTCAGATGTAATTCATATTTTAGAGTAGTAATAGTAAATTACTACGTGCAATCAAGATGAGAGACCACGACTATAAAAGCGAAGGTGGATTTGGGAAGTCTGTCGCAGCCATGTCCTGTCCGTTTGTACGCGAGCAAGGAAGGTGCAAGATTGATAAGGAGAGTTTACAGAATTTAGCGTATATTGCGGGATAGACAGGATCCTTTAGCTCAGCACGACGGTGTGCTCATAGAGAGATATCGATTCTCCCGTGAGGGTATTATTCTCTCTCTCTCTCTCTCTCTCTCTCTCTCTCTCTCTCTCTCTCTCTCTCTCTCTCTATATATATATATATATGTATATGTATATGTATATATATGTATGTATATATATATATATGTATGTATATATATATGTATATGTATATATATATGTATATGTATATATATATATATGTATATGTATATGTATATGTATATATATATATATATATATATGTATATGTATATATATATATATGTATATGTATATATGTATATGTATATGTATATGTATATATGTATATGTATATGTATATGTATATATGTATATGTATATGTATATGTATATATGTATATGTATATGTATATATATATATGTGTATATATATATATATATATATATATATATATATGTATATGTATATATGTGTATATATATATATATATATATACATATACAAGTGAAAAGTGGGGTGTGCATAATGGGAGAAGAATGGGCAAGGATTTCAGTCTCTAGATGTGCAAAGCTGGTAGAGACATACCCTAAAAGACTGGCAGCTGTAATTGCAGCAAAAGGTGGTTCTACAAAGTATTGACTCAGGGGGCTGAATAATTATGCACACCCCACTTTGCAGTTATTTATTTGTAAAAAATGTTTGGAATCATGTATGATTTTCGTTCCACTTCTCACGTGTACACCACTTTGTATTGGTCTTTCACCTGGAATTCCAATAAAATTGATTCATGTTTGTGGCTGTAATGTGACAAAATGTGGAAAAGTTCAAGGGGGCCGAATACTTTTGCAAACCACTGTATATATACTTACTGTACTGTATATACTTACTCCCGACTTACTGTGCATGCTTCAGTCACCCCTTGCATGGGAACAGGTAAAAGTGATGGAGTGTTATGTCAAACTACACACAAAAAACCCCACAATGTCAATAAATGTCACAGTACAAAAAGGGGTGTGACGAGGGGGTGCAGGACCACCACCTGTCTTTATTTGCTCTGCCCTTTTCTTGGTTGCTGTTATAAACAAACAAACAGATTATTCCAGGGTCTCTTGTCATAGACTAAAAGCAATATAAGTGATAAATATTACCATTCTGTGGAATATTCTTATATTTCACTTTTACTTTTTCCCATGTTCTAGTGGGTCCTGTTGTGGCTCTAATGTGAAAAAGAATATATAATGTAATATAATATAATATCACATGATATAATGTAATATCATGGATCACTTACGAGTTTAATTTGTCAGCAACTTTCTGCCAGCCCTCTCTCCTTGCTTTTGCAGCCTTTGCAGTGTTCCCCTGTGTTTTAATTAGACTCTGAAACTCCTGATATCCCTCAATCAAGAGTTCTTGGTCTGCTGCCGTGAAATACTGAGCGCGCTCCTTCGACATCTTCGCCGACCAATCACAGGGTTGCCGATCAATGTTTCTACTATCGATGCGTAGCCCCTTTTAAGCCACCCAGTGATCTCAGATTACTTCATCCAGCTATACTAATCGTCAACAACAGGTGTGTTCGGAGAACCAGATTAGCGAGCTCAAAGTTGGCGCGATGATTTGATCTTGGATGTGTCATTTGATCTTGGATGTAGTAAGCGAGGTACGAAGAACGGACCCCTGAACTTACAATGTTTTAATTAGTTTAGCAGATTCAGTGTCTCCATGATCGAATCTGCAGTTTTTGTGCTGCTGTTGGTAGAAAGCCAGTTAATACTGAAATCAACTGGCTGCATGCATCTCTGAATGTAAATTGGTGCACTACTAATAGATCACTCTGGAGCGGTATCGTCACCCTAATTTGCCCACTTAGTAAATCTCACTCATGGCCAAGAAATTGAAATAAATCTTGTTTCCCTGCTGGATAGTGATCCACTGTAACTCTGCTCCTCCTTCCTGTTTAGGATTTCTGTGACTAAAGGAAAATTCCCTCCATCCATCACTTATCCCAGCTAACCCAAAGTAAAATAAAGTTTTGCTCATCTTAAAAAAGCATTACAATAATGGGCATTACCAATGCAAACTGAATAATACAGAAGATGAAAGAATAGACTTTGATCAGTTAATAAAGCTCATGATCTTGATTCATTGTGGCTGCTACACAGATACTTCTGGGTCACTTCTCTCAGTTAGGAACCTTCCTCACCAAAACTGACTGTTGGACCACACCCCTGGTTTCATGAGAAATTGTTTCAGTCATGATTTCTCTTCCTGTATTTCAGAGTAAAGACTGAAGTGACAAATGGAAACATGGTTAAAAAACGTAATGTGAGAGAGACGTTGAGGTCCTTAGAAGTTACCCTGGGTTTTTCTGTCACCCTGCTAGATGTTACACACCTTGTTATTGGACTGATTTCTACTGCTGGACTACTCCTGGGGAGAGTAACAATACTCTTACTAATGAGCTCCCTTTCACACCTTTGGGGATATTTATTTTTGTGCTTGCAGCGCTGTGAGCCAGAACAGCGAGAGAAAAATCTGCAACAGCGACGAGCCGAATGCTTAAGTGAATCCCAGCAGCTGCACATGTGCTACGCTGATTTAGAGGATATCTTTGCTCTGGATTCATATTTATACTTTTCCATTTCTATATGATTCTTCTTGCATCTAAACAAAGATGATTCAATTTGATACATTTTGATGGCTCTTCGTGCTTTGGTGTAAATGAGACGTAATATTTGCTCTTGGTTTGGTTCTCCTGTACAGAACCTTGCAGTACAACAGAAACCTAAAAACATTATTTGTAGTTGTTATTCTTAGTTGTTCTGCTGCCTAAATACCACAGGGTGTAATTATGAAGTTATTGAGCTGCACATACTTTATGACCTGCTTAAGTTCGAGGTCACAGCGTCTGTAGAGCAGCTGGAACATAATAAAGTCTACAAGGTTAAAGTTTTCTCTTCACTTGTTCTTTCTGCTGCTTGGTTTGATGGATCTGAGAGCTTCTGTTTTTATTATTGTTATTATAATTATCATTAATATTTTACTCTTTAGAAGCTTTAAAATAGTGTTTGTGTTTGAAAAAATGGATTTAAGAATTGAACAGAAACATCTGTCCTAAAAATCGCCCAAAGGCACCGAGACAAACTCAAAGGATGCAACCTGTAACTTTCTCTTCCTTCATGTCAGTACCATCATCGATTATTTATATAAAATGCATATAGCAACAGTAACACTTTAGTTTGGATTTCATGATTTCTGTAACTGGAAAATATTTTGTTTAAAGACAGAAGTGACCGCATAGTTACAACATTAAAGTGAAATATTTAACAGTCTAATAACAGATTAAATGCTGTGTTGAGGCTGTCGTTTCAGGAGGAGAGAAGCTGCAGAGAGGCGTGTAAGACTGCAGCTCTGCTTCCTGGTCCCAACTCTGGATAGTCATATTTTAGGGGGTTTAATAAATTTGTCCATATTTCTAGAAATGAGAGCTGCTCCATCCAAAGTGGGATGGATGCCGTCTCTCCTAACAAGACCAGGTTTCCTCCAGAAAGTTTGGCAATTATCTATGAAGCCCACATCGTTTCTGGGACACCACTCAGACAGCCAGCAACTTAAGGAGAACATGTGGCTAAACATGTCACTCCTGGGCTGTATCCCAATTCAGGGTCTGCAGCCTTAAAGGCTGCATTTTAAGGCTGATTACGTCACAGCAACGCGACGAAGGCTGTCCCAATTCGAAGGCTGTTCGAAATGTGGCCCTCAAATACGTCCTTCATTTCCCTGAATTTTAAGGATGTAGCGGTGTAGACTTTGTGGCCTAACATATCCCAGATTGCATAGCGCGGCGGTGGGTGTGGATAATTTTGCCAAAAAAAAAACCAGTAGAAGCAGAGCGGCCAAAGAGTAAACGTTTAAAAGTAAGTACTGATATGATGTCTCAACAGGACCTGGAAAAACTAGTCCAAGCATTCATTTTTAGTAGGCTTGATTACTGTAACAGCATCTTTACAGGTCTACCTAAAAAATCAGTCAGACAACTACAGCTCATTCAGAACTCTGCTGCTCGAGTCCTCACTAAGACCAAAAAAGTGGACCACACCAGTCTGTGGTGGATTTTTGTTTGATATGTATAACTATGTAACTATATACACTATATATCTAGCTGCACTGAACATATATATTTTAACTCTCATGTGTAGTCTTAAGCACAAGACACCGAGGTTTATTAAGTTGGTACAGTAACAGGGCAGTTAGGTAAGGGGAGAATTCTCCTGAATAATTTACTTAATAATTAATTAATTTAACGTCTTTAATGCAGCACAACCAAAACAGTAACATTGTAATAGAGATCCTGAACACATCACGATAAAATATCACACACACACACACACACACACACACACACACACACACACACACACTTTGAACCCACACTGAAGTGTTTTTAAGCATGTAACCTGTGTATTATATGTTTTAAGATTGTGCCACTTGCTGTATAAGATTTAATAATTAGGATTAATGTCTGACCTTTGACCGTGTCATGACCTATTGTGATAAGCCAGAGCAGGGGTACTCAGATTCCTGACTGGCCTTTGGCCGAGACCTTGGCCGCTACCTGACCCCTGCAGCTGTGCTGGGCGTGTGGGAAAGTTACCCAGCAGCAGGTCCACCGGTCTGGACACGCTGGGTAACTGCGCGCGTCGCTGTATGAAAGGCGACACCTTCGGCCCAAGTGTAAATATGTAAATAGCTGTTACTAACCTTTAATTATAATCGCTGCTGTAAATATTGCTAAGTAGTAGTCTAGAGTATAACCATGTATTGCTGTAAATATTGCTTAAAATAACTCTTGCCGTAAATAAGAGTTAGAGGAATACGCGTAAGGGGTGGGTTTTGATAAATAAATACGGAAAAGGGAAGTTAGTAGATAAGTAAAAAGTTGTAGAGGGACTGATTTGAGAGACTTAAAAAAAAACTGAGCTCTCTGTGCTGCAGAGCGCTGTGTCTGCAGGCAGTTTGTGAATCATCCCTAAGGTATGTGGAGAAGTGAGAGGAGCATCAGAGCAGTGAAAAGAGATAAGTCTGCAAAAATTAAGAGTTGTTGAATATAAAGAGGAAAATAGACACTGCTGCTGAAAAATAATGTTGTTGTTTAAGGAATTTAAACAGAAAGATCTGTAGAAATAATATTTGTCAAGCAGCAATATGAAGTAAGGTGGAAAATTTGTGGGTAAAATTGAGTAAAAGAAGATATTAATTACCAAAATAGGGATAATGAGTAAATAGGGATTGCAGGCATTTTTGGGGGGGATTATTAGCTTAATAAAAGTATGACCAAAAGTTAAATAAATTGGAAATAGAGCTGCTTGACTAAAGTAAAAAGAAGGATAACCTAACCTAGAGCTAAATTATAACATATCCAAACTAATAACAGTAAGAATGAAAACTATAAACTAATTCTAATAATAAAACATAGCTGGGATAAAACCCAGGCCTAAAATAATTAAAGGAAAAGTAAATAAATCACACAAACAAATAATAAATGAAAATAGGGAGGTTTGTGCTGTGTTTGGAGAAATATAGAAGGTAGTGGTGATGATCTAAGAACATCTGAATGTCTTAGTAAGGAATGAGAGATAGAGACTAAATAAAAAGAACATGTTTGGGCAACAACGGAGATAAGAGAGTCAAAAGAGCATCCATAAATCGATCTCAGTAAAATGCAGGAGTTGTAAAAGAATCTAATAATGTCTCAGAGTTTGCATGTGAAATGTATATTGAAGGTTTGTTATCACTCACCAAAGAACAGTAAATAATGAAGTTTTGCTTGTTGTAGAGAGTTCTGCCGAGAGGTCATAAACTCACTCAAAATGGTAATGATGACGAATAATGAACAAATTAACAAAAAGAGACACCTGCTAGAGATCTTTTTAAAATGCTGCCATCACAAATAAGTAGTTGGGAAGAGAACAAAAGAAGGTAGACAGGGTTTAAATGCAACTAACTGATGTATTAAACCCAGAGTATAATAGCTAAAATCACTGGATGCTAAATAGTGAAGTGAAATAGAAAAGTTTTGTTGGAAATGGTGGTTTAATAAGTCAGAGATTGTGACTTAACAATTTAAAGTAAAGTTTAGCACCTGTTGAGTGTGGCAGAGGGAGACTGTCGGGAGAAAATTCCCAAATAGAAGGCTGCCAAAGTAAAACAGAGACACAGTGAGACAATATAATCAATCACATGTACATGGGTGAATCGTCTCGAGAGAGTCACACAGTACTCTTCTTTATTGCAGGTTATATAGGCATGTAGGTTACACAGCAGACGGAGGCAGTCTCCGCCTGTTCTCAGAATATAGATTGCTTAACTGACAAATGCATATCTTACTAAACATTCTGTCCGTACTATACTAAACGTCTGCTTAAGTGGAACTTTCCGTTCCTCTTTACACAGGAACTTGTCTTCACAGGCATTTGATAAGCATAGGCAAGGCTTCATGTTTATCAGAGTGAATCGTCATTCAGAGTTTACACAATCACAAGCAAAGCATATTTGAATAATAAACAAAATCTTTTCACAGAGACAGTTAAAAAAAAAAAGGAAAAGTGTTGTACTGAGAGAGCTCACATCAGCTCAGCCGCTGCTGCAGGAGGCGGCCCGTAAACAGCGTCACAGGGTGTAGCTGGCTCAAGTTGCTCTGACTGTGGAGTGTGTGGGGTGGGCCCGACATCCTGCCAAGAGTGTCCTTGACCAGTGCACAGGCTTTCAAGTGATCTAAGCCAAATGCAAGTGTGTGAGAAGAAGAGTAAAAGACTGACCTGCATGTCTCAAAGAGGTTATTGTTATGGGGAGCTTGTGCGAAGCTCAGAGGAGTCACCTGAGACAGGAAACAAAATAGTTTGCTTAAAAAAGAAAAAGATGTAACTTGTTTGTAAATTTTAGGTCCCACATCAGTGAAGATGCTTAAACAAGTGATCAAATGCTGAGAACAAAAAACAACAAAAAATGTAAAAAGAATAGTGCCCATTAGAGTGAGGAACAGGAAGAAAGAAGCTCTAAATTTGAGAATAAAATATTAGAAGAAACACCTGGGAGGAAAATGATAAGGCCAGTAAACTGGTTCTCAGGTAAATTAAAATAAATATAACAAACTATTAAAACAGGAACAGGGAAGTAAGACAGAACTGAATGGGAGAGGGGCATAAGACATAACAGTAGAGAAGCAGTGAAAAGAATTGAGAACAATAATAATAATTCAGCAAGTAAACAAAAAGTTTAAATATAATAGTAACTGATTAGAGTGTAATGTTAACAATAATAAAACAATAATTAGAAAGATGTAATAAATAATGCCATTAAGTGTAATAGTAAAATAAGAGGAAGAGTAGGTAAGAATGAAAAGTGATTACACTCGAGCACTTTAGAAAAAAAGAATAAATAAAGGCTGTCCGATTGGCCTCCCTGCTACTGCGGAGCCTGGGGCGGTCTGCTTGCCTCCACCCCGGGGGAAAGGGTCACATCTCTTGGGTCTGGGTGCCGTTTCCCCCTCTGGGGGCGAGGGTACCTGGACCCGGGGCATAGAGTATGTTTGGGGAGTATGATTGTGTGTACATGTCTATGTATGTCTATCCCTACGTTGGGTGAGTGCTGAGTGTTTGTATATGTGTGCATGAGGGTGGGAAAGCATGTTTATGTCTGTGTGTGCCTGTTTGTCTGTGTCTATATGTCAGGTCGGGTCTTAGACTCCACCTCCCTGGGTACTCCCAGGCCCTCCAAGTGTGGAGGCCTATCTCCCCTCACCACACTCCCTGCCCTCAGGGGTTGGTGCATTGGTGGTTCTTGGTGTCCGGGACTGGGCGCTCAGGTATGCACCAGCTCACTCCCGGTGGCTACTTGGCGGGGCCTGGTGCCTGTCGCTCGGTCAGGCCTCTTCCGGGGCAAAGGGGCCCTCGGGCCTCCGGGCTCGGGGCCTGCAACTCGGTTCACTCTGGCACAGCTGGCTGCCGGCAGAGCCGGCGGGCATGCCAGTGCAGCCCCCTCTGGCTTCTGCTCCGTGGCTACTGGGTGACCCCCTCGTCTGGGGACCTCCTCAGCCCTTCCCAGGAGGGTGGCACGGATGCCCCTCCGGTGGTACTCCTTGGGCTCTCGCACTCTGGGGCCTCTGGATGTCTGGAGCCTGGATCTCCTCCATGCCTGCTTCATGCCCTGGGGGACGGGGCTATGGGCCTCCACACCCTCTAGCAGACCGTTACATGGGGAAACCTTTTGTATACAAGCGTGTTGATCCACACAGGTGTGCACACGGGTGTTCACTGTTTGTAGACATAAACTAAACCTTTCTTAGCTGCTACTTCAAAGCACATTGTGCGCTGTCTGTCCTGCGTGCTGCACAACAACTTTCAATATTTAGTATTTACTGCTGTTCACACTTAGCTAGATTAACGTGATGGTGTTGTGTTTAGTATGTTGCTTTGTTTTTGTTTGGTTTTTTTTTGCTTGTTTTCTATTCTTTTTCTCTCAACAGGTGATCCAGGAGATTTTTTTTTTCTCTTTGTCTTTGTAAGTGCCCTTTCTCACTGTCCCTTTTCCCTTCTGTTTTTCTTTTCCTTCCTCTCTTTCTTTCTCCCTTTCCTATCCCCAAGTCATGTCTGTCCCATCTGAAACAACTGAAAATCAAATAAATGATAACAACAAAGAAGAAGAAAAAAAAAGAATAAAAAATTTAAAGAAAAAGAATATTTGGCTGGGAAAAGAAACAACAGAAATAAAGTTGTGGGGTGCATGACTGGTTAACCTGCAGCTGTGGATCATTAGAAATGCTGATCAATAAAATGAAAAGCATGATTAGATATTGTATGGGGGAAGGGATTATTAAAGGGATCTTTAAAACTAAAACACTTGCCTTGATGCTGGTCAGACTGTGTGTAATTCTTCTTCTATAGCTATAAGAGAAATAATAGTTAGAAAAGTATCAGAGGTGCGTGACATAAGAGGGCCTTAACCCTTTAAGGCCTCGACGGTCAGGCTTGAATCAGGAAATATTTAAGTTTTAAGAGTCCCAAAACATCAGAGTGATTTTTAACGTCCAAGAAAGTAAATAAATAAATAAATTGCACTTTATACATTTAAGGAATAACTTGCAAAATGCTGTCTTTAGCAAATGCAATATGGTAATTCTTACATATGCAAAATTACTATTGTTTTTAATTTGTCAAGTTTAATAAGTATTGTGACAAAATTTGGGGGTAATTGTTTCAGTAATCAGGGTTTTGAATAGTGACAGGGTTAATCCCACAGCTGCATCTTGTCACTTACAGGAAAGTTGAGAAGAAAAACATAAAAACTGTTGTATATGATAATAAAGCCCCTATGATCTTGTTTTAGTTTTAGAAGGAAAATAAAAGCAAATATAGATAAATCTCTGCTGCCAGTAGGAAACAGAAAGCTCCCTGAATAAGCAGTGTGCATCATGTAGGTGGACATACACAGGAGCAGGGTTTGGTGGGGATGACCTAGCCTTTGTTCCAGCAAAAGCTGGTAATTAGAAAGAAAACACATTGACCTAAAATGCAATAAGGAGAAATCAAAAGTTGAGCCTTTGTATTAAAAAAACCACGACAAAAGTGATTATGGCTTAGAGGAGGAGAGGTAAACACGAGAAAGTTTGAGATGTAGGAAGTTAGATAAAGGAACTGAAGAGTGAAGAGTGATTAGACAGGTGGGACAAAGAAAGTTGTGAGTCAAAGGAAAGAAAGCTAAATAGGAGAATTCAAAGACCAGGAGTAAGATAATGGAGAGTAACATGAGGTCGAGCTCACAGGCAAAAGAAAAAAAAGAAGGTGGAGCAAATGAAAACAGTCACTAACTAACTGATGTATGCACATACTCGAAGCAACGGCTCTCCTGCTATGAAAGAAAAAAAGAAATAACTCCTTACAGATGAAGGAGCTCACCAACTGAAGGGGAGAAACACAGAACACCAGTGAAAGACACCAGGCCATGAGCCTGTGGAGAAGAGCAACACTGGCACTGTGAAGGCCTACGTCACTAATGAGGCCTGTACAAAGGTGGAGAGGAGGAGTCAGCTGTATGACGACATCCAATGGTTGGCACATGTGAAAGCCCAGGAACTCCAGAGAGGATCTTCCAAGTGAAGATCCACAATTCATGAAACCGAGTCTCCTCGAGTCCAATGAAAGACTCTATCTGCAGAGGGCTGGAAAAGTGTATTAAAACACACTTTTAGTCAGCTGACATACTCATCAATCTGCTGAGGACTGACAATCGATGGCCTCTAAGAGCCAACATCGTCAGCATCTGGGATGTTCTCTGTGTGGATGTTCCTGGAGAACTCCGAGAGGAATGTGGGCAGCACCGTAACAACAAGGAAGTTACTGCCAACAGAAATCTTCATTACATGGACTGTGACTGATACCAGAGTACCTAACTATCCATGATATCTGCAGTGAACAACATGAAGCAGCTGCATCAGTAATGCTCCCAACAAACTAATAAGTTTAAAGCCCTGGGCTCCACCCCTTGTGTTACTCTCCCAGTAGAAAAAGAACACAAATAATAAGAACTAGGCCACATGAAAGCATTAGATGGGAGATTATTAAAAATATATTCATTACTTAACACTCTTACATTAGAATATTACAGAAAAGTTTAATACATAAAGGGTGCAGACATGACTCTCATTGACACTGGACCAGATACACACAGAACATTAGAACCCCAGTAGGGTATGGGACAGATAAGTAAACTTAGAGAAGTTATTAATCACCTTATGAGCATTGCATTATTGAAGGGATGAAACGTACACATGGGGATTTACTAAAAGTTGTGGTACTGATGAAACTCAGAATCCCTGGTAACATGAAATGAGAAATTTAAACATTGCTGTTTCTGACCCTGGTACACTGCTCTTGGGTATCCTCCTGACATGTATGTAACTGTGTGGGTGCAAATACGTGTGAATCTGTATGCAGATATGAAAAATAATCTGTCTTTTATCTTTTTCAGTGCAGCTACATATAGACCAGTGGCAGCTACCTCAGTTCATGTGTTGAAGCTAATAGTAAGATGCTAGCTCTAAACGTGCAGCACTAAACTATCCACAGTGCTATAATTCTGTGTGTGTGCAATTTGTAGTTACTTTCAAACAAAAGAAAAATAAAAATGAATGCAGTGTAAAGGAAAAAGCAGCGAAGGATTCTGTCATAATCTTAACTGCATTGGGAAAAGGGGGGAACATATAGCTTAGCAGAGCTAAATTGTTAACTCTCCCAAAGAATGAACCCCCCCAAAAAAGAGAAAATCTAAATTATCAGATATTTTGGAGGGAAAGAGGCTAAAGCCTGATCCCCTACAAAAATGAGCAAACCTCAATTTAGAAAAATGGGGCCTAAATTAGCTTTCCTGTGTGTGGCAGGGTCCAGTTGTCTGTGGATTGACATATTTAAATTACTCAAATGCATACTCTAGCAAAAACTGCATAGCTAAATGACTCTATTCTAGTTCTATTCTAGTTCCAGTGTGAAGAGGTAGGGTTTGAAGCACTGAGGAGGGACATGCAGTCTGACCGGGCACTTGGCAACCAAAAGGAAAGAGAAGAACATTTCATTGGTATGGGACAAACTGGGAAGATTAAGGTAAGGCAGAGTTGAGTCAGCATGATTAAACCTCTATAGGTAAGCAACTATTGACCTAGTACAATAGGTCAATAGGTCAATCCTCTGCTCTTCACTTCCGGCATGATGGCGCCTGTGTTTGGCTTCGCCGCTGCCGGGTGTAGCTGGTCTCGCTCTATTGGCATGTTTTTTCTTTCTACTCTGCTGTTTTTTAACTGTTTTAATGATGTACTGGCTGCCTTAGTCTACGATCGTCTGACGCTATTATCCATCCGGTCGTCAATGACGCCCAAAGATGTTTTTTCTTCTTCCTTTTGTGGGACTTTCCATTCTCCACACTTTCCTCCGCACTCCTCTGGTACCTTCCACCCTCTGCCTGTGACTGGATCTTCGGCCAGCGCTTTCAGCGTTCCCCGTAGACCACGGAGAAGAAGAGGAAAGAGATCGGGCATCCAGGTGAAGTTTAGGCTCCTCTGGCGGCGGGGGCTGATTGGAAAGCAATGTCGAGCTTTTTCTGTTGCCTACGCACATGACAGCTGTATGGAGGGGAATCTGTCTCCCAAGGCCCTACTTGGATATAGGGGGCCCGGCTCTCCGAGGCCGTGTTGTTTCAGAAGGGTTCATCCAGTCTCTCCTGCCGACTGGCTTTTCATCCCCTCGGTGAGTGGAATATATGAACGTGAGGGCTCTGATCCCGAGAATTTAGGCCCTTTAATTCGAGAAACTCGAGCTTTTTCCAGCAACGATGTCTTCACCCCGCTGTCCATGGCGCTCTTTAATGCCCGATCTTTGACGAATAAATCGTTTGTGCTTAACGATTTTATTGTTTCTAAAAATCTGGACTTCCTGTTCTTGACTGAGACCTGGCAACGGGGGTCGGATTATTCGTCTACTATTGAAATGTGCCCAAATGGCTTCTCTGTCATTAGCCAGCCTTGAGGATCTGGTCGTGGAGGAGGCCTCGCGGTGGCATTCTGGAGCCGTTTTAACTGCCGTTCAGTGAAAGTTGGACACTTTCTGTCTTTTGAACTGCAGCTCATCAAAATCGGAAAGAAGGATCCTTTTTGCTGTGCGTTGGTTTATCGCCCTCCTGGCCCAAACAGCTCGTTTTTAGCCGAGTTTAGTGATTTTCTGTCCTCTACTATGAGGTTGTCTAAATTGCTTCTTGTGGGAGATTTTAATATACATGTTGATGATGAGTCCGACCTCTTTGCTAGGGGTTTTACCAGCATCATGGACTCTTTTCATTTTATCCAACATGTATCGGGCCCCACACATAACAAAGGCCATACACTGGACCTTGTTTTTTCTTTGGGTCTGAATATTGATTATATTTGTTCTATGGATATTTTTATTTCTGACCATTATTGTGTCTTTTTTAATATGTCTTTTTATGAGCCTATGTCTCCTGTTCATCGGACAGTTATTTCCCGCACTTTAAATTCCTCCACAGCACAGAAGTTCTCTGATGCTTTTAATTTAACATTATCCCCACAAAACGATGTTGATTTTTCTATAGATCTATTCAATTATCATTGTCTTTCGATCTTAGATGAAATCTGTCCGATTAAAATGAGACCTGTGCCTGCTTCTAAGTCTGTACCCTGGTTAAATGACAACATTCGTCTTATAAAACGTAATTGTCGTAAAGCTGAGCGGTTATGGAGGAAAACCCACTTAAATGTTCATCTCCTTTATTTAAAGGATCTTTTAGCCTCTTTTAACAATGCTATTAGAGTTGCGAGGGCTGCTTACTTTTCTCAGTTGGTTGCAAAGAGCAGAGGTAATCCTAAAGTTTTATTTGATACTATTACTAATATTATTACTCCTGCTCCACCTGCTGCTATTATTTCTTCCGTTGAAGATTGTGAAACTTTTCTTGCTTTCTTTTTAGAAAAAATTAGCAACATAAGGAAAAACCTGTCTTTTTCAGCGTCTGCGCTGTCAGTTCCCACGCCAGCTCGGCCTGTTGTTTTAGAAGGTTTTTCACCTGTCTCACTACCAGAGCTGGGAAATATAGTTAGTGCAACAAAATTATCCTCTTGCTCTCTTGATTTTTTACCCGCGTCATTATTCAAAAATGTCTTTTACTCTACTGGTCCCTGTATTCTTACTATAATTAATACCTCCTTGGCCTCGGGCATAGTCCCTGCCTATTTTAAAACTGCTGTTATACATCCCTTGTTAAAAAAGCCTATGCTGGACCCATCTCTCACTAGCAATTATAGACCGATCTCAAAAATTCCGTTAATTGCTAAGATTCTAGAGAAGATTGTGGCTAAGCAGCTTACAGCAGTTTTAGATAAATATAGTATTTTCGACAAATTTCAATCTGGCTTTCGTAAAGTTCATTCCACTGAAACAGCCCTTCTTAGAGTTTCTAATGACATTTTGTTACAAAGCGATGCAGGTAAATGTTCTGTTCTCTTAATGTTGGATCTTACGTCGGCCTTTGATACTGTTGACCACTATATTTTGCTTAACAGGCTGAAATACTGGGTCGGTGTCTCTGGGACTGCATTGAAATGGTTCTCCTCGTATCTCTCTGAACGATATTCTACTGTGGCAGTTTCTAAGTATAGATCATCTTCTGCGTCCCTGTCTTTTGGTGTGCCACAAGGCTCTGTGCTAGGGCCATTACTGTTTCTAGTTTATTTACTTCCTCTCCAGCACATTTTGAGCCCTTTTGAGGATATCTGTTACCATTGTTATGCAGACGATATCCAACTCTATATATCTTTTAAACCGGAAGAGGCTTCTAAGCTGCAGCTTTTAAATGTGTGCTTGGAAACCATTAAAGGCTGGATGACTGAAAACTTCCTCCAACTAAATGAAAATAAAACCGAAGTCCTCTTATGTTCCCCAGATAGACATATACCCAGTATAATAAATGCTCTTGGTCCTCTTTCAACGTTTGTAAAAACATCTGTCAGGAACTTAGGGATTATCCTTGATCCTGCTCTTACGTTAGATAGTCATGTTAAATCTCTTGTTCGGTCTTGCTTTTATCATTTAAGAAATATTTCTAAATTGAGCTCTATAATATCCTATACCGAACTGGAGATTGTTATTCATGCTTTTATCTCTTCACGACTGGACTATTGCAATTCCCTGTTTACTTGTCTAAACAAAGGTTCTTTGGAGCGCCTGCAGATCGTTCAGAATGCTGCAGCAAGACTTTTGACGAAAGCTTCAAAATATTCACATATAACACCGTTGCTTATGCAGTTACATTGGCTTCCCGTCGAATTTAGAGTCCATTTTAAGATTTTGGTTTTAACTTTTAAGGCTCTTCAACAACAAGCACCACCATATATTATTGAGCTTTTACAGCCCTATGCCCCTAGTAGGTCTCTGAGGTCGAGTAGTCAGGGCCTACTTGTCATTCCGTATACGAGACTGAAAACTAGGGGTGATAGAGCTTTTGCTACTGTGGCCGCCAGACTGTGGAATTCCCTTCCTCAGGACTTACGATCCGCTGATTCATTGATTACTTTTAAAAAACAGCTGAAAACACATCTTTTTAAAATTGCTTTTTGCTAACTTTGTTTGTATTTTGTCTTTTTAATTTGTTATATCTTGTAAAGCACTTTGTGATCTCTATCTAGAAATGTGCTATATAAATAAAATTTTACTTACTTTACTTACAATACAAATTTACAAAAGTTGAAGTAGACCTTTAACCCTGCAATTAAAACTGTTTGTTTTTCAGGAGGTCTCAGTGTTCATCATGGCCATCCAGGTGTATTGTAATTATAATGCCAATTACATGTATTATTTACGGTCCACAATTTACTATCACTCAGGTTAAGGAAAATGGGGTGTGAAGTAATTGTCTGCCACCAAAATGTGTAACAAGATCCAATTAGAGAATTTCTTATGATTACTGTCTATAAACAACCCATGCATGAAAATTTGTATGATTAGTCTAATATAGCTGTTTTAGCTTTTCAATGGCTATTTTTATGTAAGAACAAAGGCTGTCAAGCTGTATAGTATTCAACTCAAGGTTGAACAGGCATGAAATTATGATGCCAGTCATTTAAGGGCACTTTATTATCCAAGGATAAACTGCAAAAATAAAACATTACAAAACGATTATTTATCTGACCCCCTTTTAGCAAGAAACTTGGAGAGGAGGAACTCCGTTTTTAACAGGAATAAATGCCCAGTAGAACTGGGCACAGGGGGGAGTGGTCATCAGCTGTGACCAGCTGGGGTGAGGAGAAGGAGACAGGACTAAAAACATGCTGTGTAGGAGAGCCAGAGATTGATAATAACTAATAATAACTCAAAAGAGAGACCTAAAAACTGGAGGCCTGGCTTCCCATTTTACTTTTAAATATTCTAGTAAGCTTAAAGTTTGGGAGTGAAGTGGGGAGATACAGTACTATAGGAGCAGGATGGTAATTAAAAAAAACAGATTTAACAAAGAGCCTATGAAGAGAAGTCAATGAAAGAAATATACTCTGTCGTTCTAGTCCCTTTCAGTATTCATGTGCAACAATTTGATGTAGTTGAATGCTTTTTAAGGAGTTTTTACCACAACCTGATAATAATAATAGCTCAGCCTAGAAGTAATAAATGCATGAACTTGTCTTCCAGCATCACTCTAGGACAGGACGTTAGAGATATTGCAGAAATTGAAGAAAGCAGTCCTTAATATTCGCATAATAGTGCATATTGGGATAAAAAAAATGACTCCAAGAAACCTCACAGTGTTAATGGAGACCAAGGTAATGCCATTCAGAGCATTCCTTTAGGTTGACTGACAGGTGTGTGTTGCCTGGCTTCATGGATGGATGAGAGAGAGGGTGTAATCAGCACGGCAGAGGTATGTTGTGTCTTTTGTGGTGTTACCTAAAGGAGGCACATGTTATGTAAACAGAAATAGATCCTGGGGTGGAACCTTGTGAAGCTCAATGGTTAGTCTTGTGTATGTGGGAGGATTCTTAGAATAATATGTTCACAAGTATCGAACATAGAGATCAATCCACTGTCAGAGGCCTTAAGAAGATCATTTTTAACTTTCATCGAAGCTGTTTCTGTGCTGTGATGTGCTGTGAAACCTGACTGAAACTCTGTAAATAAGACATTCCTTTGTGGCTATTTTACAGCATCTCTTGTGGGGATTTTTGACATAAAGGAAAGTTGGAGATTGGCCTATAATTGGCTAGGACAGTTAGGTCAAGTGATGGTTTTTGAGTGATGGTTTAACTACTGCCAACATGAAGAACTGTGTGGTCAATGTGGTATTGTCTAACTTAGCTTTGAAAATTCCAATTCGGCGGCTATAGAGGTGTGGGAAGTTTGATCAGCCATATAGCCAGCAACACTAAGTCTTGGGCTAACAGTCTTAATGATGAAATGTGAATTGGCAGCCGGTGACAGAGTTAATGTTTATCCAAATTCAGCATATAAATGTGACATGTGCTCAAATACTGTTTAAGAACAAAGAGGATCTTATAGAAGCAAACAGATCCCCAATAATGTATTGTATGAAGAAGCAGTAACTCAGCTACTAGTCGCCCTAAAGCTCCCTGGTCCCGTGGCTGTGATTAGATGTCTTGATCACCAGAAAACAGACACATGAATAGCTAAATGAAACAACTTGTGGCAGCTTTACTATGCACTTCCTAAATTGATAGCTAGGTCTTTATAACAGCATTTGAGACAAACATTTCAAAGTACTCCACAAAATAAAGCAATGAATTGGAATTTGTTAAGGAAGAGGTCAACTGGGTACAAATATTAACTCTAGTACTAAGGTGCATGCAGTTGTGAACTAACAAGACTACAACAACTAACATTGCATGGCATACTCACAAATGTCCATAGATAAGTCCTCATAAAGGGCCTGTATTGCTAACTGTGAACACAACTAATGCACTCTGCAAAGCTATCTTTCTGCAGGAGATGGCTTCTGGATAACAGATGGAGATGCAGAGGTCCTGAAGCAGGTGCTGGCGATCTGATGACAAGTGTGAGGGGACAATGGAGTGAAACAGGCTGCTCCAGACAGCTGAGCCATGACCCATCCAGTAGCTGTTGAACCTGCTGCAGAGCCTACAGCCCAGGTGGAGCTGTACAGTGCCCAAACCAGCTTCCGAATGATGGATGTGCAAAATCAACTACTACCCATCGCCGACCCTGACTTTAATCAAGAGTAGGACCAAGTCGTCTCGAGTATTCTTAGAAGCTATGCAAGATCCAGCATTCAAGAAGTACCAAGAGAGACTTTTCTGGGACTCATAAATTGGTTGAAATATGGGACTGAAAAAGGGACACAAGTTGAGTAAAGGTTGAAGCTGACTGCAGAGAAATGTCAACCTTGAAGCTAACAAAGGACATTTCAAAGCCCACACTGAGAAGTCTGTTCAGAAAAAGAAGATGCACCTGACAAAGATGAAATCCAAAACTGGGAAAAATTGTTTAATTGTATTATTTTTAATGTCACTTATGGTGTTGTGTAATCCTCTACTGATGTGTTTTATGCCTTACTTTCATTTTCCTGTAATTAGGCAGGTTTTTAAGTTTCTTGAGGATTCTGTTAAGGATACTGTGTAGTATGATTTGCAAATGAAGATGAATCAATTTGTCTTAAATTAACTGACTAAAAGAAATGGAATCTTGGGAGAATGTTATGTTGATGACTATGAGGTTTTTGGTGGAAGGAAGGGCTTATTCATTTGAGCAACAACTGTGTGGGATCTTTATACAAATTCTTATGTTCTATGTAGAGCTTGCTTTTAAGTATGTTAGCAAAAAAAACAGCGCACGCATTAGTTTTCACGTTTTTTGTTCTTCTTTAGTCATGGGGTCTTTTTTAGGTGGTACCTCCAGGTACCACAGGGGGGAATGTGGTGGATTTTTGTTTGATATGTATAACTATGTAACTATATACTCTATATATCTAGCTGCACTGAACATATATATTTTAACTTTCATGTAGAGTCTTCAGCACAAGACATTTTTGCTTCACCGTGGTTTACTAAGTTGGTACTGTAAAAGGGCAGTTAATGTAGGAGGAGAGTTCTCTTGAATAATTTACTTAATAATTAATTAATTTAACGTCTTTAATGCAGCACAACCAAAACAGTAACATTGTAACAGAGATTCTGAACACATCACGATAAAATACCATACAAAATAAACACACACACACACACACACACACACACACACACACACACACACACACACACACACACACACACTTTGAACCCACACTGAAGTGTTTTTAAGCATGTAACCTGTGTTACTGACCAGTGTCAGTAAGTGTAATCACTGCTGTAAATATTGCAAAGTAGTAGTCTAGAGTATAACCATGTATTGCTGTAAATATTGCTTAAAATAACTCTTGCCGTAAATAAGAGGAATACGCGTAAGGGGTGGGTTTTGATAAATAAATACGGAAAAGGGAGGTTAGTAGATAAGTAAAAAGTTGTAGAGGGACTGATTTGAGAGACTTAAAAAAAAACTGAGCTCTCTGTGCTGCAGAGCGCTGTGTCTGCAGGCAGTTTGTGAATCATCCCTAAGGTATGTGGAGAAGTGAGAGGAGCATCAGAGCAGTGAAAAGAGATAAGTCTGCAAAAATTAAGAGTTGTTGAATGTAAAGAGGAAAATAGACACTGCTGCTGAAAAATAATGTTGTTGTTTAAGGAATTTAAACAGAAAGATCTGTAGAAATAATATTTGTCAAGAAGCAATATGAAGTAAGGTGGAAAATTTGTGGGTAAATTTCAGTAAAAGAAGATATTAATTGCCAAAATAGGGATAATGAGTAAATAGGGATTGCAGGCACTTTTTTTTTTATTATTAGCTTAATAAAAGTATGACCAAAAGTTAAATAAATTGGAAATAGAGCTGCTTGACTAAAGTTAAAAAAAAAAAAAAAAAAAGGATAACCTAACCTAGAGCTAAATTGTAACATATCCAACCTAATAACAGTAAGAATGAGAACTATAAACTAATTCTAATAATAAAACATAGCTGGGATAAAACTCAGGCCTAAAATAATTAGAGGGAAAGTAAATAAATCACACAAACAAATAATAAATGAAATAGGGAGGTCTGTGCTGTGTTTGGAGAAATATAGAAGGCAGTGGTGATGATCTAAGAACATCTGAACATCTTAGTACGGAACGAGAGATAGAGACCAAATAAATAAGAACATGTTTGGGCAACAATGAAGATAAGAGAGTCAAAACAGCATCCATAAATCGATCTCAGTAAAATGCAGGAGTTGTAAAAGAATCTAATAATGTCTCAGAGTTTGCATGTGAAATGTATATAAGATAAGATAAGATAAAACTTTATTAATCCCTCGGGTGGGTCCCTCTGGGAAATTCGGTATATTGAGGGTTTGTTATCACTCACCAAAGAGGAGTGCAAGAGAAGTAAATAATGAAGTTTTGCCTTTGTTAAAAAAGTTCTGCAGAGGGCTCATGAACTCACCCAAAAGCATACAGAAAGTGGAAAAGATACCTGAGTAATATGATGTGAAATGAATGATTGTTGGAAATAAATTGTGTGAAGCTTAGAGGAGTTCAGAATAAATAGGCTGACATGTTGGGTGAAGCGGTAATGAGGACAAATATGAACAAATTAACAAAAAGAGACACCTGCTAGAGATCTGTTTAAAATGCTGCCATCACAAATAAGTAGTTGGGAAGAGAAAAAAAAAGGGTAGACAGGGTTTAAATGCAACTAACTGATGTATTAAACCGAGAGTATAAGAGCTAAAATCACTGGATGGAAAATAGTGAAGTGAAATAGAAGAGTTTTGTTGGAAATGGTGGTTTAATAAGTCAGAGATTGTGACTTAACAATTTCAAGTAAAGTTTAGCGCCTGTTGAGTGTGGCAGAGGGAGACAGTAGCAGAAAAAAAAGGGAAAGTGTTGTATTGAGAGAGCTCACATCAGCTCAGCCACTGCTGCAGGAGGCGGCCCGTAAACAGCGTCACAGGGTGTAGCTGGCTCAAGTTGCTCTGACTGTGGAGTGTGTGGGGTGGGCCCTGACATCCTGCCAAGAGTGTCCTTGACCAGTGCACAGGCTTTCAAACGATCTAAGCCAAATGCGAGTGTGTGAGAAGAAAAGTAAAAGACTGACCTGCATGTCTCAAAGAGGTTATTGTTATGGTGAGCTTGTGCGAAGTTCAGAGGAGTCACCTGAGACAGGAAGCAAAATAGTTTGCTTAAAAAGAAAAAAAAGAGATGTAACTTGTTTGTAAAGTTTGCAGTCCACATCAGTTAAGATGCTTAAACAAGTGATCAAATGCTGAGTACTATGAACAAAAAACAAAATGTAAAAAAGAATAGTGCCCATTAGAGTGAGGAACAGGAAGAAAGAAGCTCTAAATTTGAGAATAAAATATTGGAAGAAACACCTGGGAGGAAAATGATAAGGCCAGTAAACTGGTTCTCAGGTAAATTAAAATAAATATAACAAACTATTAAAGCAGGAACAGGGAAGTAAGACAGAACTGAATGACAGAGGGGCATAAGACATAACAGTAGAGAAGCAGTGAAAAGAATTGAGAATAATATAATTCAGTGAGTAAACAAAAAGCCTAAATACAATGACAGCTGATTAGAGTGCAATGGTAACAATAACAAGACAGTAATTAGAAAAATGTAATAAATAATGTCATTAAGTGTAATAGTAAAGTAAGAGAAAGAGTAGGTATGAATGCAAAGTGATCACAGTCAAGCACTTTAGAAAAAAGAATAAAAAATTTAAAGAAAAAGAATATTTGGCTGGGAAAAGAAACAACAGAAATAAAGTTGTGGGATGCATGGCTGGTTAACCTGCAGCTGTGGATCATTAGAAATGCTGATCAATAAAATAAAAAGCATGATTAGATATTGTATGGGGGAAGGGATTATTAAAGGGATCTTTGGTATCTAAAACACTTGCCTTGATGCTGGTCAGACTGTGTGTAATTCTTCTTCTATAGCTATAAGAGAAATAACATTTAGACGAGCTTCAGAGGTGCGTGACATAAGAGGGCCTTAACCCTTTGGGGCCTCGAGTGTCAGGCTTGAATCAGGAAATATTTAAGTTTTAAGAGTCCCAAAACATCAGAGTGATTTTTACCATCCAAGAAAGTAAATAAATGAATAAATTGCACTTTATACATTTAAGGAATAACTTGCAAAATGCTGTCTTTAGCAAATGCAATATGGTAATTCTTACATATGCAAAATTACTATTACTTTTAATTTGTCAAGTTTAATAGGTATTGTGGCAAATTTGGGGGCAGTTATTTCAGGAATCAGGGTTTTGAATGGTGACAGGATTAATCCCACAGCTGCATCTTGTCACTTACAGGAAAGTTGAGCAGAAAAACATAAAAACTGTTGTATATGATAATAAAGCCCCTATGATCTTGTTTTAGTTTTACAAGAAAAATAAAGAAGCAAATATAGATAAATCTCTGCTGCCAATAGGAAACAGAAAGCTCCCTAAATAAGCAGTGTGCATCGTGCAGGGAGGAAATACACAGGAGCAGGGTTTGGTGGGGATGACCTAGCCTTTGTTCCAGCAAAAGCTGGTAATTAGAAAGAAAACACATTGACCTAAAATGCAATAAGGAGAAATCAAAATTTGAGCCTTTGTATTAAAAAACAAAAACAAAACAAAAAACAAAAACCATGACAAAAGTGATTATGGCTTAGAGGAGGAGAAGTAAACACGAGAAAGTTTGAGATGTAGGAAGTTAGATAAAGGAGCTGAAGAGTGAAGAGTGATTAGACAGGTGGGACAAAGAAAGTTGTGAGTCAGAGGAAAGGAAGCTAATTAGGAGAATTCAAAGACCAGGAGTAAGATAATGGAGAGTAACATGAGGTCGAGCTCACAGGCAAAAGAAAAAGCGTGGAGCAAATGAAAACAGTTATTAACTAACTGATGTATGCACATACTTCAAACAACGACTCTCCTGCTATGGAAAAAAAGAAGAAATAACTCCTTACAGATGAAGGAGCTCACCAACTGAAGGGGAGAAACACAGATCACCAGTGAAAGACACCAGGCCATGAGCCTGTGGAGAAGAGCAACACTGGCACTGCAAAGGCCTACGTCACTGATGAGGCCTGCACAAGGGTGGAGAGGAGGAGTCAGCTGTATGACGACATCCAATGGCTGGCACATGTGAAAGCCCAGGAACTCCAGAGAGGAGGGTCCAAGTGAAGATCCACAATTCATGAAACTGAGTCTCCTCAAGTCTAATGAAAGACTCTATCTGCAGAGGGCTGGAAAAGTGTATTAAAACACACTTTTAGTCAGCTGACATACTCATCAATCTGCTGAGGACTGACAATCGATGGCCTCTAAGAGCCAACATCGTCTGCATCTGGGATGTTCTCTGTGTGGATGTTCCTGGAGAACTCCGAGAGGAATGTGGGCAGCACCATAACAACAAGGAAGTTACTGCCAACAGAAATCTTCAGTACATGGACTGTGACTGATACCAGAGTACCTAACTATCCATGATATCTACAGTGAACAACATGAAGCAGCTGCATCAGTAATGCTCCCAACAAACTAATAAGTTTAAAGCCCTGGGCTCCACCCCTTGTGTTACTCTCCCAGTAGAAAAAGAACACAAATAGTAAGAACTAGGCCACATGAAAGCATTGGATAGGAGATTATTAGAAATATATTCATTACTAACACTCTTACATTAGAATATTATTTAAGATTAGGAAAGTTTAATACATAAAGGGCGCAGACATGACTCTCACTGACACTAGAACAGATACACACAGAGCATTAGAACCCCAGTAGGGCATGTACAGATAAGTAAACTTAGAGAAGTTATTAATCACCTTATGAGCATTGCATTATTGAAGGGATGAAACGTACACATGGGGATTTACTAAAAGTTGTGGTACTGATGAAAATCAGAATCTCTGGTAACACGAAATGAGAAATTTAAACATCTGCTGTTTCTGACCCTGGTACACTGCTCTTCGGTATCCCCCTGACATGTATGTAACTGTGTGGGTGCAAATGTGTACATATGTGTAAATCTGTATGCAGATATGACAAATAATCTGTCTTTTATCTTTTTCAGTGTGACTACATATAGACCAGTGGCAGCTACCTCAGTTCAAGTGTTGAAGCTAATAGTAAGATGCTAGCTCAAAACGTGCAGCACTAAACTATCCACAGTGCTATAATTCTGTGTGTGAGCAATTTGTAGTTACTTTCAAACGGAAGAAAGATAAAAATGAATGCAGTGTGGAGGAGAAAGCAGAGAAAGATTCTGTCATAATTTTAACTGCATTGGGAAAAGGGGGGAACATATAGCTTAGCAGAGCTAAATTGTTAACTCTCCCAAAGAATGAACCCCCCCCAAAAAAGAGAAAATCTAAATTATCAGATATTTTGGAGGGAAAGAGGCTAAAGCCTGATCCCCTACAAAAAATGAGCAAACCTCAATTTAGAAAAATGGGGCCTAAATTAGCTTTCCTGTGTGTGGCAAGGTCCAGTTGTCTGTGGATTGATATATTTAAATTACTCAAATGCACACTCTAGTAAAACCTGCAGAACTAAATGACTCTATTCTAGTTCTATTTTAGTTACAGTGTACAGAGGTAGAGTTTGAAGCACTGAGGAGGGACATGCAGTGTGACCGGGCACTTGGCAACCAAAAGGAAAGAGAAGAACATTTCATTGGTGTGGGGCAAACTGAGAAGATTAAGGTAAGGCGGAGTTAATGCAGCATGATTAAACCTCTATAGGTGTCAGGAGTGTCGTGTGTGGAGGCGAGGAAGTGACCCAAACGCAGGACTCGTGGATAGTGAAGAACTGAAGATGGTTTATTATGAAGCGTGGATGAACAGGGCAGGAATGAAGGATTGACTGGCTGAAAGACTGGATGGCTGACTGACTGAACTGAACATATATACGGAGAGACGACAACATAACATTAACATCAATGACACGACCAGGACTGAAGGGAACAGAGGGCTTAAATACATGACTAACAATGACAACGATTGGAGACAGGTGAGAGCAGGTCCAGTGGGCGGCCGCGAGGAAGACGACGGCGGCCACTGAGCAGGTCCGGTGGGCGGCCGCGAGGAAGACGGCGGCGGCCACTGAGCAGGTCCCGTGGGCGGCCACGAGGAAGACGGCGGCGGCCACTGGTGCATGTATCCTGGTGTTCCACAGGGTTTAGTGCTAGGACCAATTCTGCTTACAGTATACATGCTTCCCTTAGGCAGTATCATTAGAAGACATAGCATACATTTTCTATGCTATGCGGATGACACGCAGCTCTATCTGTCCATGAAGCCAGATAACAGACACCAATTAGTTCAACTACAGGAATGTCTTAAAAACATAAAGACCTGGATGGCCACTAACTTTCTTCTTCTTAATTCAGATAAAACTGAGGTTTTTTTACTTGGACCTAAAAAGTCTTGAAATATTGTCTGATTCTTACTCTGGATGGCATTACCTCAGCATCCAGTAACATTGTGAGGAACCTTGGAGTCATTTTTCACCAAGACAATCACATATTAAACAAATATGTAGGACTGCTTTCTTCCATTTGCGCAACATCTCTAAAATTAGAAAAATCCTGTCTCAGAGTAATGCTGAAAAACTAGCTCATGCATTTATTACTTCCAGACTTGACTACTGACAGGGACTAGAAAGAGAGAGCATATTTATCCTGTATTGGCTTCCCTTCATTGGCTTTCTGTTAAATCCAGAATTGAATTCAAAATCCTGCTCCTCACATACAAGGTCTTAAATAATAAGGCCCCATCGTATCTTAATGACCTTGTAGTACCATATCACCCTATTAGAGCAATTCACTCTCACACTGCAGGTTTACTTGTTGTTCTTAGAGTATTTAAAAGTAGAATGGGAGGGAGAGCCTTCAGTTTTCAGGCCCCTCTTCTGTGGATCCAGCTTCCAGTTTGGATTTGGGAGACAGACACTATCTCTACTTTCAAGATTAGGCTTAAAACTTTCCTCTTTGGTAAAGCATATAGTTAGGGCTGGATCAGGTGACCCTGAATCCTCCCTTAGTTATGCTGCAATAGGCATAGGCTGCCAAGGGATTCCCATGATGCATTGAGTTTTTCCTTTCCAGTCACCTTTCTCACTCACTTTGTGTTAATAGACCTCTCTGCATCGAATCATATCTGTTATTAATCTCTGTCTCTCTTCCACAGCATGTCTTTATCCTGTTTTCCTTCTCTCACCCCAACCGGTCTCAGCAGATGGCCCCTCCCCTCCCTGATTCTGGTTCTGCCGGAGGTTTCTTCCTGTTAAAAGGGAGTTTTTCCTTCCCACTGTCGCCAAAGTGTTTGCTCATAGGGGGTCATATGATTGTTGGATTTTTCTCTGTATCTATTATTATAGGATCTACTGAGGCTGTCTGTCTCCCAAATCAGACTGTTGTGATTTGGCGCTATATAAATAAAATTGAATTGAATTGAAGAGATGTCATCGTGGATATCCTTAATCACGGCACTAGGTTAACTGAAGTAGAACAACGTGTGAGCAAACTTGAGACACTAACTGTGGACCTGAGAGATACGTTAATTTGATGTCTGGACCAGCAGAAAACTCTCCAGACCAAAGTCACAGACCTGGGAGGAAGATTGCGTCGCAACAATCTCTGTATATATGAAATTAAAGAAGGTGCTGAGGGGAATGATATGATGGCATTCAGTACAGCTTAAAGATAAATAAGATGATTTCATTTATTGCTCGCAGATCATGCACTAAATGGTATTTTGCAGTATTAGCTGTCTTCACCACTTAAACAAAACATCACTCTTTGTTTTATTATTATTATTATTACTATTATTTTAAATTCTCCTTTCTCAAAAACAGAAAATGAAATTGTAGTTGTTCTTTGCTGAGAAACACAAAACCTCCCTTTTCCCCCTTTTTTTCAAAACAAGAAACTAAGTTTTAACTTTTCTGGCTTGTCACCTAAAACAAAACAGACAACCCAGCTCTCAGCCGGCTCTGAACAGAAGTTACAGTACTCATCACTCAAGCAACATTTCAAAAAACAAAAGAAACAAAAAAACAAAACTCAGCACACTGCACAGAGAACAACAACAAGACATAACTGAAGATGTTGTTCTTGTTTGTTCTCCTTGAATTTTAGAATAAAGTTATTACATCTCCATTAGTAAATCATATGCCTAATCATTATGTGCCACTGTGATCCAGAAGTATGATCACAGATTTATTCATTTTTCAACCCAACAAAACAAAAAACAAAACAAAACAAAAACAAGTTACTGATGGCTTAAACGCTTTACACACATAAGTCAGGATGCAAAAAGGCTGCTGCCAAAGACAAATCAGAAGCGTGAGGGAAAAAAACCGAGCCCACAGACAGCTTCATGTTTGAGCTTTAATAGCTGTTTCCCTCCCTCTGATGTGTTCTTATGCAGCTCCTGCTCTAAAAAATGTGTAACCTGCTCATCAGCTTAGCAGTGACCATATATTTAATTCAGCTTCTCAATTGTGTAGCTTTAGCTGTTGTATAGAGGGTTTAGCTTGTTAGTTGTTAGTATAGGTGTGCTCTATATTTCAGCAATGTCTCATCTAGGATGACAGGTTTTCAAGCAGGTGAAGTGCCTCTATACACTTAATTAGTTTAGATATTTTCTTTATTTTCTTCATCTCATATGTCATTATACTGAATTTGAGCAAACCTTAAGCTTGATGCAGACTACTTTTAACAATTATCCACCTCACATCATAGCTGACTGAGGTGCCTCTTCATATTAATATTATGTTATTATTAATGTTATTATCTTTTTATATAACAGCAATAGTATATTACAATATTTTATTTATATTTTATTTTGCATCCATCGAGGGATGGGGGTGATCTGCAGTTTCACCCTTTCCCAAGCTGGAGACATTTTCCTTTTCACACACTTTCCTTGACTGAACAATGACAAAACCTTAATATACCTTATGCATCTCTCTATTTCATTTAATATGTGTTTGTGTGAGTTATGTATTTTCTTTCGTTCTATTCAGTCTGGGCACGGTCTTCATCCCAACTATGTTTCATTGTTCATACCAGTTTACAGGTTGTTATCCTTGCTTTTATCAATTTGAATACATTACAGTTGTTTTATTTAACTTTATTCCTCTTGCATTTATATGTATTCAGTTGGGTCTGTTTCCAGCCCTTTTTAAACTTATACTTGGATCTCTAATTTTTACTTGGTGAGGGATTATTATGTTCTTCCTAATCTGAACTGTTCTCTTCACCTGAGCTACTATCCTGAGTCACTGTCTTCTTTGTTTCTTACAGTCACGTGCAAAATGTCCCTCTTTTCCACACTTCCAGCATGTAGTGCTATAATTACTGTTTGGTGTGTATCTAGGTCTGTCTCTACCTCTTGCTCTTCCCCTACGCATTCCTCTCCCTCTCTTTTGGCCTCTGAAGCCTCCCTTGTAGCCTCCACTAAAAGCTGTGAGAACAGTGTCAGCATCGAGGGCAAAAACTGAGACCTTCTCTTTCCGTTTCACCACTGTCTGTACATGGTTAACATATTGAAACGCCTCATCTGCTGTGCCCGTATCTTGCGTTACCCAGTGCTTTTCTACATGAGACCTAATGGGTGGTAGTAATCCTTTAATGAAAGTGCGTTGAAATAGTTTTTTATTTTCTTCTTTCTTTTTCTTATTTTCAGTTCTCCTTTCAGCTTCAGTTTCCCATGCTTGGAAAAGTTTATATTCTTCTTCACGTTTTAATTTCCTCTTTGGGTCTTTTGTTAATGTAATTTCTTGTTTCAGGACAGCTTTCAGCTGGGTAACAGCTGAGGGATTGCATTTCCCTTCCCAGCTGCAGTTCTTTGCTTTTTGTGGATTTCTCCACCTATTTGCACTTATTCTACCTGCTCCTGTTTGTTGTTTTTCTAACCATTCCTCATCAGGTGTTAATTTTGCTTGTTTATTACCCATTTCCAAAGATTTTGCTGGGCCGTCACTGGCACGCTTGACTCCAGAGTGGTTTACTGATACGGCCTTCTACTTCACTTCTAAAAAATGAAGCGGTATCAGTTTTACGAGACGAAACTCAACCGTTCTCTTTTGTCACCAGTACTTGAGCCTCAAGCAAAGAAAACAAATAAAATAGAAGTAGTTCAGCAGCGTATTGTGCTGTAAAATCAACTTACTTCTACACACATACACACATAGACATTTGCGCGCTAATTTGTTACGAAGTATTTGACGGTTACCTCTAAAACCGGTCTAAACACAGTTTCTTTTGACGAACTTAAACCTAATTTATGACGAAGTACTTAATGGCTACCTGTAAACCAGTCTAAACTTAGTTCTTTTTGGTGAACTTAAACCTAATTTATCACGTTTCTTTAAACCTTTGCGGCCGTTTTATATATCAAAAATAGTGTTTCTCACCCTCAGACGTCTCACTGGTGGTTCGGATCGTCAGACTGAATCCCACCGCCGTGGACCAGACCGGCCCGGACTCAAACGTCCCGGGTCCTCCTCGTCTAAGAGGGCTGTGCACAGTCTTCGGTGCTGGCTCCACGGTGTCAGGAAACAGTATGCCAGATCCTGGAACAGAGTCACAGATAACAGTTCTGATATTTCTGATCCGGCTCTCGAAGGACCAAAATAAATGTCAAGAGATTTATTCTAAAGACACTTCTTCAGCTAAGAGTCTAAGGGTGGAAACACACAGACGCTGCAGCATTTACTTGTATACAAGGGCGATCACAGAACGCTCACACCAGAGTGGGGGCCCTGCGATGCGCAACCTGTTACCGCTCTGGTCTTTATTTATATACAAAGCAATACAACAGTGAATACGTCTATTCATAGGCAGAGGAATGTTAGTGCGTAGGGAGTGAAGATAAGAGTGGTTCAGGTGTATGTGTGTGTGTTGTGAGATTCAGAAGGACGCAGCCCTTCTTCTTGTTAGAGAGCGCAGATAAAAGTGTCCAGCTCTCCTCTTCCTGCTTGTTCAGCTATTATCGCTGTGAGAAAGAATTTATAAAACAGTCTTGTAGTGGACAACAGTCTAAGTCATCAGAGGTCAACATACAGTATTCTATCATATGCAAACTTATATCATTAAAAGCTTATACTGACTACTAAGTACAATTTTCCATTGACAAAATACTTGAAAAGTAACTATTGCGTTACTTTATAAAAAACGTTTAACCCTCTGGGCTCCAGGGGATAATTAGCCATTTTTAACTACTTATGATTTTCCCTTTTAAAAACGATTTACTTTGCCTTCTTTGGTATCATTTTTTTCAGCACAACCTCACATGTCTGAATTTACAGTCATGTTTTCATTTTGATACTGTACTAACACATCTGATCTAAAATCAGACAAAAACATAAAATCCGAATAGAAAAAGTTATATATTTTACTGTAACAACCACAAACATGTTTAATGAATCATATTTTAAATGCAAATATAAATAGACAATTTTAAAATTATATGCAAAAGTTTTGCAAACAACAAAGTTATTTACAGCCATTTACCTTTTTGGTTGAAGCTGTAGTGTCCCGATTACTTACAGCTACTTCCATGCAACTGATATAAGGTGCAGTAAGCTGAACACAGCTTCAACTGTCTGTTGAAAAATAGTAATGTCATATCATTTCCAGTTTATCGGCACTAATAAACACCAGGTCTGATAACATCGAGAGCATGGTGAGAGAGAACTCGAACATGGTGAGAGATAATACGATAAAGATTGAGGGACTCAAAAAGATGATTGATTTTGTACGCGCGGAAATGAAAGACATGAAGGGGAAAGTTTGCGACCTGGAAAAAAAAGTAACTAAAGAGGAAGGCCGAGTGGACAACGGCCATCAGAGAATATCTGAGCTGGAAAGATATTCCAGGAGTTGGAATCTCAGACTACATGGAGTCAAGGAGACTGAGAAAGAAGACGTAAGAGGAAAGGTGATAGAGATATGCCGATCTGTTCTGGCAGAACAAAATCACAGGCTGCCTGACGCCATCGACACCATACACCGACTCGGAGACAAGCGACAAGGTAGCACCAGACCCAGAGGCATCGTTGTGCAGTTCACCTCCCGAGTCTACAGGGATGCAAAACATCCCCCTCCCTGCAGGACAATCACTACCTTTGTTCAATAATTAGACACAATAACAGTACTTTCATTACAGTAAATATATATGGTTACAATAACAAAACTGAAAATGATAAATTACTTGACTCCTAGAAGAAAGACTTAATTTCTGTCTCAGATGGCACAGATGGTTTAACTGCAGAGTTTTATAAATCATTTTCTAATCTCCTGGCTCCGTTCTTACTGCAGGTTTTCATAGAAAGTATAGAGAATAACACCCTCCCTCCTACTCTTACTCAGGGTCTCATAACACTTATTCCAAAGCCAAACAAAGACTTACTTCTTATTGATCATTGGAGACCCATCTGTCTGCTCAATAATGACTATGAGATTATGGCTTTAGTACTTGCTAACAGAATTAAAGAGTTCTTGGATACAATTATCAATGAGACACAATCAGGCTTTATGAGAAATAGACACATTTCTAATAACATTAGACTGGTTTTGAATCTACTTGATTACTCTGATTTGGTATCTGACAATAGCTTCATTCTCTTCCTGGATTTTTAAAAGGCTTTTGATACAATTGAACATCAATTTATTTTCCACTCTTTGGAAAAATTTGGCATTTTTCTGTAAAGCTTCAAAACCTTGTACACGAATTGCAGTAACTCAATTAAAATGATTAGACTCCACCGTGAGATTTGACCTGTTATAGAAGGAATCACCATAGCTGATAAGGAGCTCATCATCAGCCAGCTAGCTGATGACACCACACTCTTCTTGAAGAATGCAAATCAAATCCGTCCAGCCCTTAGTGTTATTAGAGATTTCTCTGAGGCATCTGGTTTATGTCTAAATCTAAAAAAAATGTGAATTACTAGCAATTAAAGGCTGCACTGCAAATGCTATCTGTAACATTTCTGTTAAACAAGAAGTCACATACCCAGGACTGTTAATATCCAAAGACCAAAAGTCAAGATGCTCGTCAAACTTCACTCCGATTATACAAAAAACACAAAAAAAGTTCAACCAGTGGCTGCAAAGGGATTTATCTCTGACAGGTAGAGTGTTAATTACTAAAGCTGAAGGGATATCCCGACTGGCACATGCTGCTCTCTCCTTACATCTGGATAAGAAGATTAGTAAAGACACTGACTGCATGCTCTTTAATTTTATATGGAAAAACCATAACAACAGAGATATTTTATTTCAAAATAAATCACTTTTCCTGGAAACTTGTGTCCAAAATGGGATCCTATTGGTGGCTCAGCTGGTTAATAAAGAGGGAGTACTACTTACTTACAATGAATTCCTTACACTATATCATTTTCCCATCAGTGTTTGGGAATTCTCAATGGTGCTTGGTGCCATACCCTCAGGTACTTTAATGTTATATAAAAACACTGACAGTTCAATATCTACCTCAGTCACTCTCCCTGATCCAGCTGAGTCAGCAGTGGGAAATATCTGCTTTTCACAGGAACTTGGTAACAGCAATAAGAGAATACGTAGTTTATTCCAAGAAGATATCGTGTCTCTCCCATATATATAATATCTTACTGGAACTGACATGTTCCATATATCACCTGGAAGACAGTCTGGATGATCCCATAAATATATAATTGTAAACAAGGTGAAGGAAATCTCATATAAAATTCTTCATAAATGTTACCCAGCCAGTCACTATATGGTAACATTTAAAAGAGACATAAATACTAATTGCACTTTCTGTGGGGATCATCCAGAAACTGTGGCTCATCTTTTTTCGTACTGTTCCTCTACACAGAGATTCTGGAAGGAATTTAGCAGTTTTGTTATCGTAAATATTTTAAAGGAGTTTTCTTGATGATGGGAAAATGTTTTATTCTGTTTCTTTAAGTTCTCCAGGAAGAATGATAAATGTTTTTATAATACATTTGTTAATACTTTTAGCTAAATTTTTTATCCATAAATGTAAGTTTATTAATAAAACACCATATTTCTGCCTTTTTCTAAGGATATGGAATTGTACATACAATCAATATCAGACTCAACCAACAAAAAGCCTCTCAGAACAATATATATATGTTGATTTTTGCGCGTACTAATAAGATATTTTTTTTTACCCCTGGTTTTGTATGTTCATGTTCTATTCTTTTGTAAACTTCATCTGTTTGTATGTTGTATACTCATTGTGTTTCAATAAAGTTCAATTAAAAAAAAAAAAGTACGTTCGAAACGAAGCTTCAGACGTCACTAATCACGTGACTCTGGCCAAACGAATCAAGCCTCGACACAGTGCTTCTGAAGCAGCGTGTTGATCTTTTTGACACACGCACCGGAGCGTCAGCTTCAAGCGGACCATCACTACCTCTCACATCTAAAGGTAAGTGCCAAGGTAACTTTGAACTGAGTTCAGTCAATCTCGAGTTTTTCGAAGTTTTCTGAATGAAGTTTTCTGTTGCTGTCTGTGAGAGAAGACCGTTAAAGGCGAGGCTCTCCAGAGTGTAGCAAAACAGGAAACCACAGCTGTGTGTGTGTAAGTGTGCAAACGAATAGATTAGAAGTGCAAGTGAGCCACGAGTATAGAAAGGTCAAGTTTCGTGAGTTGTTTTTCTCACCACTGATCACGCGCTCAACACTCTACACATACTTGCATCACACGCGCGCTCTCAAGCATCAGTATTGTACAATTCTGGGCGTCACGTGAGTTGCAGGTGTTACCATATAACGGAAATCTCCATTGTTCTGTAGCAGTGGTTCTCAAACGTTTCACAATGAGTTTCACCCTTACGAGCGACATCAAAGCGCAGTAGGCCTATTTAACACCACATACACATGAAGACGTTTCACCTCTCATCCGAGAAGCTTCTTCCGTTCTAAGGGTCAAATGGTGGAGAGTCCCAGATTTAAATGTATTTCAAGCTACTTAAAGAAGTTCAGATGCTTTTCTTTCCAAGCTCCTTAGACTATGATGACCTGGATGACTGAGAACCTTCACAGACACCACATATACATATTTGCCAACATTCAAAAGGGCACTCTGTGTGTGTGTGTGTGTGTGTGTGTGTGTGTGTGTGTGTTTGTTTGTTTGTTTGTTTGTACACGTGGCCCGGGTCCTTCGAAAGGTCCCGGGCCACGTCACGCTCACTAGGCTGGAAGTGAGCGATTGTGAAGTTGGACGGTCTAGCCTTCAGAATTACGTCACGAGCTCTCTCAGTGGAGTGAAACTCTGCCATCTGCTCCCTGCTATCTAAAATATAACCGGATGCTGGCGTAAATTCTTGACCATCTCGCACTTTTGTTTAATCAGTTTTCTGTTTGATGTCTTTTCAGCTGTGTGAAAACCCCAGAGGAACCCTCCCGAGGGAATAATAATGTTTTATTTAATCTAATCTAATATCTTTGATCTTAGCCTAACCGATTTACTCAGGAACAAACAAAACACTGAAAAAAGCCAAACAATAATATTTTTAAGTTGTCTAAGTGACGTATATATCATGTTTAACCTGAGTAGCAAAAGACCACAGGGGGTTTGAAAACGATGACGCCAGGAGTTCGCTGTTCTTGCCGGCTCAGATATTTGAAGTTTACACAGCTACATTCTGACCTGAAAATATTTCAAAAGTTTATTTTGCAACCCAGAAAGAGTAATAAGAAGAATATTAAAACTAAGTTGCTGCCGCCATTGTCAGAATTAGCTGGGCCACGCTAGGAATTCTTTGATATGATTTTTCAATTTTGTTGTCTGGGTGGAAAATCGGGAGAAATTTGGGAGAATGGTGGTTCCAGGAGATTTTCGGGAGGGGCAATGAAATTCTGGATTCTCCCAGAAAAATTGGGAGGGTTGGCGTAGTCCAATGTTTTCCTCTTAGCCATTCTTGGGTTTTAGCTGTGTATTTTGGGTCATTGTCCTGTTGTAAGACCCATGACCTGCGACTGAGACCAATCTTTCTGACACTGGCCGGCACATTTCTCTCTAGAATCCGTTGATAGTCTTGAGATTTCATTGTACCCTGCACAGATTCAAGACACCCTGTGCTAGATGCCGCAAAGCAGCCCCAGAACATAACCGAGCCTCCCCCATGTTTCACAGTTGGGACAGTGTCCTTTTCTTAATATGCTTCATTTTTCCATCTGTGAACATGGAGCTGATGTGCCTTGGCAAAAAGTTCAATCTTTGTCTCATCTGTCCACACAACATTCTCCCAGAAGCTTTGTGGCTTGTCAACACGTAGTTTGGCATATTCCAGTCTGGATTTTTTTTTGTGATATGTTTTTAACAGTGGTGTCCTCCTTGGTCGTCTCCCATGTAGCCCACTTTGGCTGAAACAACGACGGCTCGTGCGATCTGACACTGATGTTCCTTGAGCATGAACTTCAGCTTGGATCTCTTTAGAAGTCTTTCTGGGCTCTTTTGTTACCATTCCGATTTTCCGTCTCTTTGATCTGTCATCAATTTTCCTCCTGCGGCCACATCCAGGGAGGTTGGCTACAGTTCCATGGATCTGAAATTTCTGAATAACATGTGCAACTGTAGTGACAGGAACATCTAGCTGCTTGGAGATGGTCTTATAGCCTTTAGCTTTAACATGCTTGTCTATGATTTTCTTTCTGATCTCCTGAGACAACTCTTTGCTTTGCTTCCTCTGGTCCATGTTGAGTGTGGTACACACCATGTCAAAGAACACCTGGAGTTTTATATATAGGCCCACTGACTGATTACAAGATTGTAGACACCTATGATGCTGATTAGTGGACACACCTTGGATTAACATGTCGCTTTGGTCACATTTTCTAGGGGTACCATCATTTTAGTCCAGAGATGTTTCATCCATTTATTATTTAAATAATGCAGTTGAAGCATGGTTGAAAAGCAATGTCTGACTGTCATTGGTTAAGATTTATAGAATTTTATTTATTATTACTTTTGTCAGATTAAAGTTATTTCTGTAACCATTGTGAGTTCTTCTTTCATTGACTGAAGGGTACCAACAATTTTGTCCACGTCTACGGCGCTACTCCCTCGGACCGAGAAACTCCTCTCTCTCTCTCGGGCCTGGGTGATGGTATTGCTCTTGAGCTCATGTAGAGCACACTGTCCTTGCTAGGGACGGATGACGGTGGATTCCTCTTCACTCAAGTCTTCCTCCTACAGCTGGCTTCGCCAATTCACTGTTGCTGGCTGCAAAGGATTATTACTCACTTGCAGAAGCGGCCGCGACCACTGGCAATAAGGAAAGCCTGCTCTTTATAGAAGACTCATGCTCGGGGAGACGTTTTCTGGTCCACCCTCTCTCCCAGAAGAGCCCCGGGAACACTTGTGTCGTCTTTGCATACCTCCACAATTACATATTGTTTAGTCTTTAAAAAAAAATTGAGATTTTCCGTGTACCACCAGAGAGAGACTAAGTACCACTAGTGGTATGTGTACCACAGTTTGAGAACCACTGTGCTAAACCATGCTGTGAAACTCCTGGGGACCACCTCTTAAGGGTGAGATTAAAAGTATATGTGTATGACTGAGGGACTGCCCCTCAGATCTGCTCTGGGAGAAACATAGGAATGTAGAAGAGGTGAAGGAAGTGTGTGTTCTTTAAAAAAAACAAACAAACAAAAAAACAAACACCATGTTGGCGGTAGGGGTGCAACAATACTTGTATCGATATTGAACCGTTCGATACAGCGCTTTCGGTTCGGTACGCATATGTATCGAACAATACAATATGTTTTTATTTGTTTTATCAACTTTTCTTCCGACGATGCTGTCTGTGTTGAGCGCTCAGTGGATCTGCGTTCAACTACTCCGCCTAGGCTGCACTGTCGAGTGCAGATCCACTGAGCGCAGCGCAAGCTAGCAAGACAGAAGCTAAGCTCGTTGCAACACGGCAACTGCCTCAACGCTACTTGAAAATTTAACCTCCCCCACCCTCATTCAGATCTGGCGTTTGGAACTGTCTTGATTTTCATGTGAAGCATGACCCTGATGGTAAGCGTGTCATGGACAAAAGTAAAACAGTATGTCGGATGTGCCACGCAATGCTCAAACTGGTGGGAACTAGTGCGTTAGCGCAGTTAGCTTGTTAACGTTTTGACGCCGTCCAGCCCCACGCACGGGGCGATCCGCAGTAACTTGTTAACGGAGATTTGCGGCGTTATGGCATTAATGTCATTTTAACGAGATTAATGCTGACAGCACTAGTGGGAACACAACGAATATGACTGCACATTTACGCCGACATCATCCTAGTGCAAGGACAAGTGGAAGCAGACAAAAACAACAAGCACGCATGCCACAAACTTTACAGAGTCATTTAGACACGCGTTAGCAAATGATTCTCCCTATGGGGACCTGATATGTTTAATATGCTGCTGAGAATATAGCCCAGAAGAAGCGTATAGTATAGCTTTTATTTTGGAAAGAGCCATTTCTCTGTAATAAACTCTCTTTTCCAAAGATGAGTGATTTCTCTATCAGATAGATTTTGTAGGTTTGCTTACAATAATCAGTCCGCTGTAACTGCATGCCAGGCGTTTATTAGCAGCCAACATGAATGTTCGTACATTCATAACAGGAAGTACACATAACCCAGAGAGAACCACAGTGACACCTGCTGGAACCCTCCGTAACAGCAGCAACAGCAGGCAGTATGGACAAACATAACATTGCTGTTATCTACATCCCCCTTTTCAGTTTTTTTTTCTTCTTCTTAGTTTTGCGCTTCTCAGGCAAACCCATATCAAATAACACCACCGTAATGGAAGAACTTATCAGGTTATGGATTACACAAAAAAATGAAGGTTCAAATGTCAAATAAAATTCAGGGCAATCACTGTCATAACTGCAACAAGTATGCATTAACATAACAAGAGATAAAACACATTTCAAAACTGAAATTACAGCACCAGTGTGCTTTTAATCCACATATTTCCTATTCGGTTTAGACACTCTACCAGATCTGGTTCGGTACAAGTTGTCATCAGAGTGTACTCTGCATTTTGTAGGTGTTACCACCTGTTCTGACTGTTTTGTGCCAAGTTGTGGTGGGTCAAGTTGAACTCGAATTGTTTCACGTTCGTCGGTTTGTGTTTTATCGAGCTCAGTTTAATCTGCTCGTCGAGATGTGCAGTGGCGTGTCCAGCGGGGTGGCCTGGGGGGGCACAGGCCACCCCCCCAACCAGACTGGCCACCCCAGGTGCCACCCCGAAGCTAAAACAATAAAATTCAATCAAATATCAAACGTACGATTGTGTTTTCACAGTGAAGCTCAGATATCCGAGTGTAAGTGAATGCAGCATTGGCTTCTGCACTAGTGCTGGGCGATATGGAAAAAATATTTATCACGATATGAATTATTTTATATCACGATAACGATATATATCACGATATACCACCTGAACTGTGGTCATCTGGAAAGTATGCAGACTTTAAACAGGGAGTGGAGAGGGTGCAGTCTTTGTTTTGAGTTACTGTAAAGCATGTTGCAAATCCAGGTGCACGTAAAGCAGCACCATGTTGCAAAACCACAAGACAGAGTTTCTTTGCGAAAAATATCATTTTTTTAATACTTTTTCTCTTGCATAAAGTGAAGAGTATGTCTAGTGAGAAGACGACACTAATATATTTGCACAGGCTACCTACCATAGAACCAAGTCCGGCAGAGCTTATCTTTACTTTTATTTATTTTGAGTGTCTTCATAGTTTTATTTTTGAGATACACAAATTTTTATATACTACAGGAAAAATGAAAATAAATAAATGCAAATTTGCAAAAACACAGCATGTGCATCAAAATAAACTATTTACAACAGTGTAATTTGACTTAAAGTCAAACATGACTTTTAAAAACACCAACATAGACTTTGAAGCTTAAAAAACTACATTTTCCACAAAAATGACGTCACTTCCGGTTTCAGACAGGTAATGGCGGACATCCGATAGTTCGCGCTGACTTATATTCCAATGTAGGAAGTGTTATGAACAGCTGATCAGATCAGCAAAGCCTGTTTCTGGAATATATTTTTGTTGCTGCAAGTCCGGAATATTATGTTTTTGTTGCTGGAAGTGCTTTTAATGCAATTTTTGCAAAGCTATATGTGGAAGAAAACCGTGACCTAGGGCAAGCTAATGGAATAAGATGTAAGTACAACTCCTATGGTTTCATATGCAAACAAACCCCAAAACATTATTGCACTACCTTAAGTAGTTACAGTTCTACAGGGATTTAAAAATAGTTACGGTGTTCTGACAAAACGTCCTACTTTGGCAAAACGTCCTACCTGTAGGAAAATTTTACGGTGTCCTCTGACAAAACGTCCTACTTTGGCAAACCGTCCTACTGTACGTAATTTATGCACATTTCTGCTGCCACACAATAATTCCAGTACAAATTTAAGTAGGTATGACGGTTTGCCACTTAACTTTGCCCATCAGAGTATGTTTGTAGCTGATATTCATAAAGCCAGTACGGTTTGACACTTCTTTTTACCCATTAAAGTGTGCTTGTAGGTCACATTCACAAAGGTAGCATGGTTTGGCACGTAATTCTTCCCGTCAGAGTATGCTTCTAGTTTATAATAACAACGGTAGCATGTTTTGGCACGTAATTCTTCCCCTCAGAGTATGCTTCTAGTTTATAATAACAACGGTAGCATGTTTTGGCACGTAATTCTTCCCGTCAGAGTATGCTTCTAGTTTATAATAACAACGGTAGCATGTTTTGGCACGTAATTCTTCCCCTCAGAGTATGCTTCTACTTTATAATAACAAAGGTAGCATGTTTTGGCACTTGTTTGTAGAAGCAGTCTGCATGCCAAGGTGCTTAAGTTATACAGCTGTCACCATTGAAGTGATTGGAACACTTGACTATATAAACTTTGACAATGAACTCACTCCATTATAGTTACAGTATATATTTACTGAATATATTTACAGATATATATATATTTCATATTTACAGATCCAACAGAACACAGGGAGAAAGAAGTGGAAAAGAAACAGTATTCATAACAAATTATGCACATTTTTTTTTTTACACAAGTACTTGACCAGGCTGCTCTTTGTACTTTACTGTGACTGACAGCATATATTTACAGATATATATATTTGATATTTACAGATCCAACAGAACACAGGGAGAAAGAAGTGGAAAAGAAACAGTATTCATAACAATTATGCACATTTGTCGCACAAGTACTTGACCAGGCTGCTCTCATATTGAGCACATCCAAAATGTGCCCATCTGAGACAAAACTCACACTGCACCTGAAGAGGGAGAAGGGGGGGGGTGTAAGTGTGTTAACCAACATTACGAATTTCATGAGAAAATAATTACTACAGTGGCTTGCAAAAGTATTCGGCCCCCTTGAACTTTTCCACATTTTGTCAGATTGCATTCACAAACATGAATCAATTTTATTGGAATTCCACGTGAAAGAACAACGTCTCTACCTGGTAGAGGCATACCCTAAAGGTCTGGCAGCTGTAATTGCAGATAAAGGTGGTTCTACAAAGTATTGACTCAGGGGCTGAATAATTACGCACACCCCACTTTTCAGTTATTCATTTGTAAAAATTGTTTGGAATCATGTACGACTGTCGTTCCACTCCTCACGTATACACCACTTTGTATTGGTCTTTCACGTGGAATTACAATTAAAATTGATTCGTGTTTGTGGCTGTAATATGACAAAATGTGGAAAAGTTCAAGGGGGCCGAATAATGTTGCAAGCAACTGTATATTGCATTTGTGGTTTATTTGTTTTACCATTTCAATCATACTGGACTCAGGATCGGCTTCCAGCATGGAACAAACCACACAGTAGTCATCAGCATTACCTAGAAACACACCGGCATTCAAAATAACAGTTTTTAAACAAAACTGAAAGTGCTATTCCAATACAAAAGCACATGACTCAACTTACTTTGAGTCATGTAGTTCGCAAGCAATTTCTGTGCGTTGCAGCCCAATGGCTTCTGGAGTGGACAGCACCCTAGTAACCTCTCCACTCATAAGGTAGTGTTCGGCAAACTGTAAAATATGTTACAGTAATTGCAATTGATTAACGTAATTCTAGTTAAATACAATAAATACAATTAAATACAATGGCTTATTAAATACCTTCAACACTAAAACTCCACAACTGCTGGAGTCCATCTGCTTGTTGTGTGGCAGAGTCTCCATTTTCCAATCCACTCGGGACTCTTCCTTTCCTTTCATCTTCAGAAAATTCCTAATAAAAATAAAACAATTTTTTAAAATGTAGCCAGCATTTTGCTCTAAATATAAAAAAACCCCCCACAAACCAAACAACCCAAAACAGATAATTAATGAATGATGAATACCTCCAGTTACGCATAATTTTCCTTTCATAACAACCTTCATTTCCAAGAGGGTCTAACAGCAGTACAGATCGTGAGGAGATTTTGACAACCTAAAATAAAAATGGTATTTAGTAGAATATGTGTAGTACACTCACTTAAGTAAACATAATCAGTTGTAAGCATTTTCAAAATAAGAATATGCTGCTAAAAAGAACAATGTACCACAAGGATCCAGTGTGCACCGAAGTTCAGTGGGCACAACCAAATGTCCTCAGCTGGAAACAACATCTGTGGAATATTTTTAAGTTTATAAAGGTTTAGATTCATGTACATAACATGCACTATATGACCTATATAACATCTACATTACCTTGGTGACACATTTAAACTTCCCAGAAAACAGAGAGGTTGCAACAACGCAAGACAACTGATACACGGGTTCCTGAAAAATGCAAGAGTTTTTTTTTTAAAAGATTACATAATTGTATAAAATGCTTTTGTGAAATAACTGGCATACGTTCTTACTTGCCTTTTGTTTCCTAATGAGGCAGTGCAGGTATCCATCAATGACCTGTTTGGATTAAAAGAAGATTATTTTTACAGACCACCACTAGGACCAAAAATGATTACTTCACTTACCTCATCAGAAAGCCACCCACTGTCCTCCAGTGTGCGAAAAGAAGAGTCATACAATTTGTATGGCCCAACGACTGCCTCCACACGCCCGGTGTCTTTTGCAGCCCAAAGCCACTTCACTAAAAAACAAAATATGATAAGTTTCTTTAGTAATAACAGTTGCCATTTGAAAATCACGGTCAATGGCCAACGGGCCACAAACAGACAAGGGCCAACGGGCCAACAAAATAACCATGCCAGAGGGGAGAAATTAGCCAAAATTGGACCAACAGGTCAAAATTAGCAAGAGGGGAGAAAAAAAAAATTCTATCCATTCGACTAGCCAAACTGGCAACAATTGACCAACCGGTCAGAATGAGATTTTTAGCTATGCCACCTTTTTCTTGCGTGCTGGGTTTCTGGGGGGTCACTGGTACAAGCTCTTCTGGTGCTTGGACTGATTTTACCTGAGCTATTTTTGGTGCAAACTGTATGACAGAGGGTCTGTTATTTTGCAGCGCTTCAGGATGATGCTGAGGACTGCAAGGCTGCATCTCAGAAGATGGGCTACTCTCAACAGGTTCAGTTGGAGTTGAGACTTGGACAGGGTGGCTTGTTCTATAAGGTTTAATGTGGTCAATACTGTATAGACTTTTTAAAGTATTTCCCTCAGCGTTTTTCAGTCTAACACATTTTCCACTGATGTCATCAATTGTTTAGGGACCTGAAAAATCTGGTTCAAGTCTTCCTCCTTTTCGCCCACGTTTCCTCATATTTAGAAGCAGAATTTGATCCCCTACATTGTACACAACATTTTTGTACTTTTTCAGGACCCGCTTGGCGTATGCAACCTTTTGCTTGTCTTGTGACTTCGCAATGTTTTCTTGTGCAGTTTCTTTAACTGCATGTTGTGCTTCACTTTCAGACTGTACATAGTCACTGTACCTTTTGTCGTCTGGCAGAATGATGTTGGAAATCTAAAATTTTGTAGATATTAGCAATTAAAACCAAATGATATCAT
The DNA here is from genome assembly GCF_001858045.2 of Oreochromis niloticus. NCBI lineage: Eukaryota > Metazoa > Chordata > Actinopteri > Cichliformes > Cichlidae > Oreochromis > Oreochromis niloticus. The sequence continues at coordinate 88,766 of NW_020327514.1, forward strand.
ATTCATAAAGACATTACTGGGTTTTTTACTTAAATGGTTTCAATTCTTAGTTCTAACATAGAAAGAATTTGACAAACACTCACCGGCACTTGAGCAGGCACTTCTGATGGAAATACTGCCTCTCTTCCATACATCAGAAAAAAAGGTGAGTATTTTGTTGTGGTGTGTACTTTTGACCGCAGTGAAAACAGGGTGGGATCTAGATACAGATCCCAGTTATTCTGCTGGTCATTCACCAGTTTTCGGAGGGCTCTAAATGCAGGCATCGAAATATGTAAAGACAGTAATGAAAGTTTAATTAGAAGTAAAGAAATTAATAAATTATTAAGTAACAATTAAGTTTGAATAACATAAGTAATGTTATTAAAAACTGATAGATAAAAATTATGCATACCTTTTTATGTTGTCATTGGTCTTTTCATCTCATTGGCTACCTCAGATGCAGATTTCGTTTTTAATGGGAAAGCTTCAACCCATTTTGAAAAGTAGTCAGTTGCAGTAAGTATATACTGGAAGCCGCTTGACATTTTAGGAAGAGGTCCAGTAAGATCTATACCAATAAGTTCCCACACTTCAGACACCTATCAAGGACAAATTAATAATTTGAATAACAATTTGTATAATGTACACATTAACATCGATGGTTAAAATTAGTTGGCAAACACTCCTGCCTTCATGAATATGAGCTAGAAGCATAGTTTGATGGGTAAAAGGGGCATAATATTTACCTGAATACACTGCAACGGTTGCACAGCAGTCAGTGGTTTCCGAACTTTTTGACACTGGTCACATTCCAGAATCTTTAAGGTAAAAATATTTATGGAGTTCACGTAAATGTTCAACATTCTCATTTATAAAAAAAACAAAAAAAAAAAACATCATTAATGATATATTCTCTAACGAACAAACAATTTAGCAACAAAACTTTGTGTGTGTCTTCAAATCTCTGCCAGGCCTACAGGTTATTACTGTAATATCACTAATTAATCATATTTATCTATATTTTGCAAGTGTACAGTTTCTCTTTTAACTGATATAAAAAAAAATTCTTATTTTAAACGGCATTTAACAACAATGCAAACAGTTAATACATACCCATGTTTTAATGTCAACTGTCATACCAAACCAGTAAAATCTGGAACACACTGCATTTAGCGTTTTGTGTGTGCCAGTGTGTCCTCCAATTGGAGATGAATGAAACTCATGAAATAGCTTCCTGGCATCATCCATGGTTTTTACTACTCTTCTGGTTCCAACAAAGAGTTCTCCATCTGCAGTAGAACAATATATATTTATAAATTAATTTAACCACATATATGAGTTGTTAGTATTAACAATAAATTACTGACCCTTTTGTTGGAATTTTGAGGCATATCTTCTGAGATTTTGCCTTTGAGCCTTGTCATATCCTGAAGGGTAGGAGCCCGCAGAAATAAACGCGTAAATCTCTTCCCACTTCTTCTCCATATCTACGAATGTAAGTAAACATTTTCTTCTGAGCTTCAATATGTGCAGTTAACAATGCAAATAATTTAACTTATTAAATAACGACATTACCGAAACAGCCTTAAAACACCGAAGCTGCGGATTCAGAAGTGTTGTGCAAATACCACGTGTCCAGTAACTTGACAGCAGACTTCACCGAAGCTGCAAATTCGACAGTTTTGTGCAGAAAGCAGATAGCGACTTTACTTTAATATTGACAAACAATCACAAAGGCTTAAAAAACTCAAGTATCAACGTCAATAAAAAGTACTAATACTTACTACTTACCTATTTTCCTGCAAATATGACAACGGGGTAGCATTAAATCACAGCCGGATGCGCTTTGCTTCACTTTATGTGTTGTGCGCATGCGCGCACATGCTCAGAAACAACAGGTAGGACGGTTTGCGGGGTAGGAGAAATTCCCAGAACAACGGAAAACAGAGTGTGCCTGCTCCGACTGGTTGTAAAGGGTTAATGATATATTTTATGTAATAATTTGTAAAATTCGAGTTAGAAACGATAGAAGACAAATGGCACGATAGACACTTTTCTATCGTCCACATGATATATATCGTCATATCGCCCAGCACTATTCTGCACTATGAGCATCACGTTAGCAAAGGTAGGAGAGCCAAGCATGAAACACGGCACAGCAGAAAACAATTTTTCAGCGAAAGAAAATGAGGAGAGAATAAATGTCCCTGTAAGTAATATTAAGTTTGTTGAGTTTAGTAAACTTCGGTAAAATTAGAATACCAAGGAAAAAAATAACACTTAAAGAATTATTGCAACCGTTGAATATATCAGACAGTAGGCTACTGGGGGGAGCTAACATAAGAGTTATGAGTTATAAGATATAATCCAAGTCGTAACATAGCTGTATGGAGCTGCAGATTTGGTTGCAGGTTAACATAGCTGGACTGGCCGTCGGGCAAACCTGGCATTTGCCCGGTGGGCTGATGACTTTTTTTTATTTTTTTGTAATGGCTTGAACAATGAGAGGTGGTGGATTGGCCAGATGCTGGTCGGTGTGTAAAACTAATTCAGTTTTTTGGTGGCTGTGGTGTAGCTTCCACAGAGGCCAGCTGGTGGATGAGGGCCGCTGGTCCGAGTGTCAGGTGAACTGAACTTCAGGTAAGAAGTTATGACCTGCAGTCTATCTGGGTCAGATATAAAACAAGTTTAGGTGGAGTTTATTTTCATTGTGCTGGCTTTTTACAGTCAGTTACAGTAATTCGTATTGCGTGAGCTAGCATGACGGAGTTTCTATACAGTTGGGTGGGTGCTATGATGTTATTGATAGTGAACTTTATTCATAAGTTTAGTTAGTAGAGTTTCCAACAGCTCCTTAAAAATGGAATGGTCCCTCATTCAGAGAAAATATTACACATTTTGTATTGAGCTGAGAAGAGACGCAGTTTGTCCTGTACTTTCGCTATAATGAAAAAAAGACACAAATCTGGAGTTATTTTGTGTCTTTGCTGCACAGCTGCCTCGTCTCCTCTCATTCTCTCCCTCTCCCTCTCCTGTTCCTACTTCAATCATGAAACTGATCAATGATCAGCTGATCGGCTTTTCTCTCTTGTTTATCGCCCACTTTGCGCCAGAAAGAGGAAACCAGCAGATGTCGCGCTAAACAACAGCAGCACGTTTAAGCTTAATCAGCTGTTGTTAGAATTTATTTAATTTTACTTTCTAGTATCAGCTGATGTTTGCTGGAGCCACAGCTGTAAAAGCTGCTGGTCATGATATCGGTTTGGTTATCTGGTGAGAGGGAAACATGCAGATGAAACCAGGAGATGTCCTTACTGAATCATCAGAGCTGAACAGGTGATGGAGAAACAGGTTTACCGTTTAGGTGACATGAATGAGTTGAAGGGAAGTTATGAATTGTTTCTGAGAGACAAATAACACCAGGATCCTTTTCTATGTAGCTGACAGCTGGTAACTGTGCAGGGGCGGGTCTAGCAAAGTTATGCCAGGGGGCCAGGTAGGGCATTGACAGGGAAAGGTGGAAACAAAGAAATACTTTTCTTTCTTATTCTCATTTAAAATATCTCGCTTTTATTAAATAATTATCTGAATCTTGCAAACAAAGTTTTTATCTGATGTAAAATGTATAGAAATCATACATATACCAAAAAGACAGTGTACATCACTGTCACAACAGTGTTTGTTTTCATTCAAGGGCTTTATGGCTTTAATATCTGGTGGGCCGGTCTCTAGTCAAAATGCCCGATTTTTTTTTTTTTTTTTTGTCCCAGTCCAGCCCTGCAGGTTAATACTGGCAGTGTCACTATGCCAGCTGACTGTATTTCATCATCAGCCAGTGTCGTTCTTTATGTATCAGTATTACCAAAGTTTACCATAAGGCAGCATAGAAAGTATTTACTTGCTTTCAGGTTTCATTCAAATTTTAGTCTTTTCATTTGTTTCCCCACTTTTTTCCTGTTTCAAAACACCAGTTTGTAAGAAGATTATTTTCTTTTTTTAATCTGCCTTTTTTTAATAGGCAGATAAAGTTAACATAATAATAAACACTGACAAAGCACTGACTGTATCTCTTGTACTTTATCAACGCAGTATCTAAAAACTTTGCACCGTAGTGGTTAAAACCTCATTCTAATAAGAGTTAAAAGCGCATCTGGTTATTAGATTTATAGGGTTATTGAATTATGGTTAACGGTTGGTAGATTTTTTTTTTTTTTTTTAACATTATCTGCCAATTACATCTGCCACCCTTCTCCAAACCTGTGCCCCTACCTGCGCCCCTCCCCCCCAACAAAAATTTTCTAGACACGCCACTGGAGATGTGTCCAGTTTGTTTTGTGTTGTAGCGAGCTTTTCGGGTTGAGGCTCGCTCACAGGCAGAAGATGTTGTCTGTTGCACCTGTATTCTTTTCCACACGACTCAACGACATAAGAGCGAGGTTCAGCACATACCTTACTTACAACTCCAATCTTGTCATGTCCTCTCAGTGTTTGTAATCTCACCACCTGGTTTGGTGTTAATGGACTGAGCAGCTTGCTGAACTTGTCGTAGTGCTGTTTTTGAATTCTACACTTTTTCGTGAGTTGAATTTTGATAGTGGTTGTCACTTTTGCTGTTGGTGTTTGCAGTTTTCTGCACACAGGAAGGGTTGACCCCGTTCGGCTTGATAGCAGCCTCTGTGCTGGTGAACCAAGAATGTTGTCTCGTGGCGTGTTGCGTAGATGTAAAAGGTTCAAATAGAAATCAGTTCCATCTCTTTTTGATGTTTCGAGGTAGGGCAGGGCGATATGGCCAAAAATATATATCACGATATATATTTGAAAATTTGCGATAACGATAAAACTGACGATATAATTTCTGCGAGACAAAATACAACTCCACAACTTTAAAAACCCCGATCCATTCATTTTACTTAAACAAGCAGCTGTTTTTATAGGCATTAAAGCTATATAAACATTTAACAGTGCAAATGCAAATTCCTTGCTGAAAGTTTAACCAAAAGGCATTTCCAGTAGAAATGGGCTGACATATCCTGAGCATAACCATGTATAATATCCACTGAAGTTAAAAAGAGGTGCTTTGCAACATTATACTGCAGTGTGCCAAATAAAAAAGTCAAATATGTATTTCTCGGACCATAAGGTGCACGGGATTATAAGGCACATTAAGCGAAAAAGCAGTTAGATAAATCAAACTTTATTCAACTCATTCTTCTTGCTTCCTCCACTTCTGTACCATTGATTCATTAATGCTGTATTCTATCACAGCTGCTCTATTCCCATGTTCTTGCAGTATATTAATGACTAACCTTCTATTGTGGATGGATTAACTCAGTTGTTCTCCTGACTGAAGTTCGGTCCGTTTACAGCATCCTGCTATGCGATTGCATTTGTCTCTAACCATCAGGAAGCTTCACATTAACTTTTATCGAGTGGATAAAAGTTAGCGTTCATCCTCCAGCTTCACTGTTTATGTTATACTAACATAGCTGTGTCGCTAGCGATCATGTAGCACATCATTATATACCAGCTAGCCCACCTTCAGTAACCCTACAAACGTCACTGCTGTTTAGTTTCCTATCTCCATTTATGTTGGAAGTGATAGCAGAGCTGTACGTTTGAATTTTTTTCCAAAACCCCGCAATCAGGACATGCTATATTGAATTTAGATAGAAGCTAGCGAGCTAACTTCCTGCTAACTTCTAATGCCGTTAAATGTCATAAATTCCATTTTCATGGATGCCTGGATGTTAAACTCAATTGTTACACCTGGTAGAGCAGAACACTGATCATTTTATTAAAGATGAAAGACTTTAGACAGTTTTTCAACTCTCAGTTTGAATTTTTTCAGAAATCTCTCAGTCAGAACATGCTACATCATGTTTAGGTAACTAGCAAAACTAGCGAGCTAACTTCCGCTAACTTCCTGCTAACTTCTAACTCCGTTAAATGTAACGAATTCTGTTTTCATGGATGCCTGGATGTTAAACTAAATAGTTACACCTGGTAAAGTAGCAATGCTGATCATTTCATTAAAGGTGAAATAATTTAGACAGTTTTAAAGTCTCAGTGATGTTCGTTTGACTTCTGGACTTTAATGGACGGAGTTTAGGACCCAGATTACTCCCAGATTTACAAGCACCTTAGTCCGACAAATACGGCAATAACGACAACCCGCTTGCATGTTCTACAACAAAAGTGCTCTTTTGTGTTTCTGACGGACAAACACCAAACCAATTAAGCTGCACCAATTTTACAAAACAATTCTGGCTCATCCTTTTCAGCCCTATTTCGAGGAGTCTTTTAGCACTCCGGACAGCTCTTTCACTGAGTCCATTTGACTGAGGAAACTCAGGGCTGCTTGTGACATGTACAAACTCCCAGTGTGTGGCAAACTCACGAAAGGTCTGGCTGATAAACTGGGTGCCATTGTCTGAGTACAGTTTTTGTGGTATCCCATGTACTGAGAAGTGGCGTTTGAGTTTGTTAATGACTGAGGCAGATGTTAGGTTTTCAAGTTTATCTATTTCAAACCATCCAGAATACAAATCCACGAGCACAAGGTAGTGGCGGTTGTCCCATTCGAATATGTCTGTGGCTGTGATGGATCAGGGAAGATCAGGAATTTGGTGTAGTTTCAGGGGTTGTTTTGGATTGTGACCAAAGGCTGGTGGTCAGTTTCAATCACCACTGGCTTTCCATAGATGTAGTCGTAAAATCTGTAACATGCGGACACTACAGCTAGTAACTCCTTCTCTATCTGAGCGTACCTTCTTTCCGTTGGAGTTAAAGTCATTGATGCATACGCTACAGGTTTGTCGTCCTGAAGGCATGCAGCCCCTAGACCATGCTGGGAAGCATCACATGTGAGAGTCACTGGCTTGTGCATGTCATAGTATTGAATTACTGGTGGGCTGGTGAGGCACGCTTTAAGTTTGTCGAAAGCATCCTGCTGATGTTGAGTCCAGCTCCACACCACATCCTTGTGAAGCAGCTGACGAAGTGGTGCTGACAGTTCACTTAAGTTTGGGATGAACTTGCCCAGGTAATTGATCATTCCCAGGAAACGTTGGAGAGACGTCTTGTCCTCTGGTGGTGGCATTTCATTGATCGCGGAGATTTTAGTTGGATCTGCTTTTAGTCCTTCGTCAGTGAATATGTGTCCCACATAGCTCACTTCTTTAAGTCTGAACTTGCACTTTTTTGGATTCAGTTTGAGGTTTACTTGTCTGGCCCGCTCCAGAACTTTTTTCAAATTTTTCTCATGCTCCTCTATTCCTTTGCCTCCCACTAGGATGTCGTCCACAATCACTGCGCATGGATATCCCATGAATATCTGTTCCATGGCTCTCTGGAAGACTTCAGAAGTGGTGTTGATGCCAAAGGGCATCCTCAGGAATTTGAATCTGCCGAAGGGTGTTGCAAATGTAGTGAGGAGAGATGAGGCAGGATCTAGTTTGATTTGCCAGAAAGAGCTCTTTGCATCCAGAACTGAGAAGATGGTCGCTCCAGACATCTGAGCAGCTACTTCCTCCACAGTTCGCATGGGATGGTGAGGTCGCATTAGTGCCTTGTTCAGATCCCTTGGATCAGTGCAGATACGAACATCGTCAGTATTCTTTTTGTGTGTCGCGACCATGTTGGATACCCATTCTGTGGGCTCCTCCACTGGTTCAATTACTCCCAAGGCCTGCATTCTTTGGAGTTCCTCTTTAACTCTTTTCTGCATAGGAACAGGAACGCGCCGTGGAGGGTTGATGATAAGTGACACGTTTGGAGTGAGTTTCACTGAGTAGGTTACACGTAAGTCACCGACTTCATCTTTAAACAGGTCTGCATATTCGTGAAACACTTTCTGCGCTAGTGTCTCATTCTGATCTGTGTCAACATGGTAGACTTCCTTGCTGAAACTAACCAGTTTCATTCGCACACTGTCCTTTAATCCGATGATGGATTGCACATCGTGTTTTACAACTTGGAATTGCAGGTCATATAACTGTCCACCTAGCTTGCATTTGAGAGTAACTGTGCCTGTGGACTTGATCTTCGTGCCTCCAAAAGCAACGAGATTTACCTGTTTTCGTGACTGGGGCAGGGTTTCGTTGTTGCAGATGTTTCTGTAAGTGTCTAGTGAGATTACATTGCACTTTTCCCCAGTGTCTACTTTTAGTTTGAGGGCCTTTTCAAAAACTTTGACTGGGCAGTATCCTTCTTTATTGTGATTGTTCTCGCCCTTCGTTGTTAGGTGCTCAATGCAAAATCTCATCACTGTCTGGGTCAGTATCCTCTGAAATTTGGTTCACTTGTTTGCCTCTTTGACGTGATTTTGCTGATCTGCATTGTTTTTTGTAATGATTGTATTTTTTGCAGACGTGACACTCTTGTCCGAAAGCAGGACATTGCTCCCGTGTGGCTGGATACGAACCGCCACAGTTTCTGCAATTTTGAATGTTCGTTAGAGGCTTATTTGTTTTCCTTTTGAACTTGCCATGTTTAATCTGTACAGTGTCCACACAAGCAGATGTAATGTGCTTTGGTGTAGAGAGGGCTTTGCTATGTTGATCTGTGAGCTCGCTTATTTGGCATATATGCACCGCCTTGGCAAGAGTGAGTTCCGTCTCTTTAAGCAGGGAACGTCTGACGCTGTCACTGGTTATACCACATACTAATCTGTCTCTGATTAATTCGTCTTGTAGTGCACCAAAGCTGCAAGTTCTGGCCATGTTCTTTAACGTGCTCACATATGCTTCAATGGTTTCTGTTGTCTTTTGTTAAAGTTATGCTTCTCCATTATGACATTGGTCTCTGGGTTGCAGATCTCCCTGAACTTTCTCTTTAGACATGCAGGGTCTTCCCTCGATTCCGCAGCGACTTCTACCACGCCTTCAGCTTATATGACTGCGGGGGCATACGTGAATGATCGCTCTCTTTCAATGGCCTCTGGTCCCGCCAGAGTGAGGAGTATATAGGCCTTAGTCTTAGCATTTTTGTCACTGTGGGCAGCGGCGATAAAGATATCATATTCGCGCTCGAACTTACGCCAGTTTTCAGCGAGGTTGCCGTCAAAGATGAGAGGATCTGGGCACCGGAATCCGTCCGCCATGTTGTGCGGAGATTGCTTTTTTACGTCATCCTTACCGGCTCCCCTTTTCTTCTTGGACTGTGCAAGCTTTCTAATACATCCCACTTCTGACACCGTGTAGGTTTGCTTGCAATAATCAGTCCGCTGTAACTGTATGCCAGGCATTTATTAGCAGCCAACATGAACGTTCGTACATTCATAACAGGAAGTACACATAACCCAGAGAGAACCACAGCGACACCTGCTGGAACTCTCCGTAACAGCAGCAACAGCAGGCAGTATGGACAAACATAACATTGCTGTTATCTACAGATTTATTTATTTTTTTGTTGTTTCAGCAACATTAAATTTAAAAACTGTACTTTTAAGTTAAAATATATATTTATAATTTTAATAAATGACAAATTAAAAAGGCATGAACATTTTTGTCTCTAAAAAAAATATTGAACCGTGACACCAAAGTATCGAACCGAACTGAACTGTGAATTTTGTGTATCGTTGCACCCCTAGTTGGAGGTAAAAGTGCTACAATGAAAAACATTTCAAGAAAATGTAAAAGAAATGTATTCCAGGATAAAACACAGCTGTTGTTGTCTTATCGGTACAAATCGTTGTGTCGGCCCACTGGGCAGTTGATTCTAATGACAGGCCTCAGTCTCTCCTGCTACTGGTCTGCCATACTGCTAAATTTGGTATCGGTGCTCAAACCTTTAGTGTCTGTTTGCCCACCTCGGGAGACAAAAATTTGTTGTTTTTTGTTGTCAGATGAACATATGAGACACTTTGACTCTTCAGTGCAGTGTGGAGCCTAACAAAGATCTGTTTTGTGTCCCAGCTGATCAGCAGGAGGAGAAGAGTCTGACGGAGCAGCAGAGGAACATTTTCAGCTACTTGGACTCAGCTCAGCCACTACAGAGAAAACAATGAGCTCAACACAGAAGGTGACAGACAGAGCAGGGCGATATGACCAAAAATATTTATCACGATATACATTTGAAAATGTGCGATAACGATATAGCTGACGATATAATTGACACTAGACAAAATACTTTACAACTCCACAACTTTATTAGTGCAAATTAAAAAAAAAAGAAAAACCCAATGTATTTTCACCTAAAGAAGCTGTTTTTTTATGTGTATTAAAGTTATATAAAAAATGCAAATTCAACGGAGCAAATGTTGGCCAATTTCCACTGGAAATGCCTTTTGGTTAAACTATCAGCAAGCAATTTGCATTTGCACTGTTAAATTTTTATATAACTTTAATGCACATAAAAACAGCTGCTTGTTTAAGTGAAAATACATTGATGGGTTTTTTGCACTAATGAAGTTGTGGAGTTGTAAATTATTTTGTCTCGCCTCAATCATATCATCAGTTATATCGTTATCACAAACTTTCAAATGTATATCGTGATAAATATTTTTGGTCATATCGCCCTGCTCTACTTTCATGTGTTACTGTTTAGGCTTAAATTGATTTGATGTTTGGTGCCTTTTTCTTAATGTAAAAAAACCCCTCAGGTTACAATCAGACATTTTTCTTCACTGGACCAAGCTGGTCATTTTACCAGCTCAGCTCTAATTCATATGACAGATAACATGTGGTATAAACGTCTAGATGATGGGAAAGTGGTATTCTTGGACTTTAGTGCTGCATTTGATTTGATAAATTTTGATCTTTTGATTGATAAACTAAAATGTTATTGATTTTCACCAGCTGCTCTGTGCTGGATGAAAAATTATTTGGACAGAAGATAACAAAGGGTTTATTATACTGGTTATTTCTCCGAGGGCTGCGACATGAACTGTGGTTTACCCCAAGGCAGCTGCCTCACTTCTCTATTCAGTTTTCACAAACGATCTGCAATATGTCTTGGCTTAATCTTGGGTATGCCAATGATTCCACCATGTTTTATTCAGCCAGTGACAACTCTGAATTGATCAGCGTGTCACAACAAAATTTGCTGAATGTGTTTGACTGGATAAGTAAAAATAACATGATTTTAAATGTATCTAAATCCAAATCTATGTTAATTAGAAGCAGATTAGTCAACAGCCCACAACTGAGTCTTTCCATAGCCAGTGTTAGAACACGTCACCCAGATTAAACTACTCGGCGTTACCATAAATCACCACCTTTCATGGTGTCAGCACATCGACTGTTTTTAAGAAAATGGGACAAGGCATAGCTATGGCTATGAAATGCTCTTTCTGTATCACTTCTTCAATTATGAAAGATGTCATTAATGCACTAGTAATGTCTCATCTGGAGTTTTGTTCAATCATTTGGTCAGCAGCTAATAAGACAGATCTTAACAGACTTCAGTTAGTCCAGAATAAGGCGTCCAGATTAGTGTTAAGATGTTCATACTATACTAATATCGATAAAATGCATAATCAACTTTCTTGGCTTCCTGTACAGGCTAAAATATTCTATGGCTTACTTGTAGTTATAAAGAACGCAATTCTGTTAAACACACCACATTTATTCTGCTCAGCTGCAGTATCCAGATGAAATACATAATCATATTACACAGTTTTCAACAAACTGCAATTTAGTAAATTCTCGAGTTAAAAGTAACTTTTTGTAAAACTGTTACATTTAGAGCAACTTTTAAGTGGAATAAATTGCCTTATAAAATTAGAGAATTAGCAACTATTCAAAACTTCAATGAACACTTAAAAGCTGATTTACAGAGCTTTTAGTTGTTGTAAATATTGTAAGAGAGGATTTGTTTTTGAAATTTGTGTAATGTGCCTCAATGTTATTGATATTATTATTATATTATTATTATTGATTGCTTATATTTTAACAATTGTGAAACCTCACTGTGGATGTAAAATTATGTGGATATCTTGAATCCACTTTATTGTAATATATTTTATGTGATTGTATTTGACGGAAGACGAGCAACATCTGTTGTGGAAGCTAATGGGGTTCCTTTTGAATAAACAAATAAACAAACATACGATTTATTATCAGTAAATGATTATTTATATATATATACAGTTAAGCCCATAATTATTCATACCCATGGCCAATTTTGACTTAAAGTTACTTTTATTCAACTAGCAAGTTATTTTTTGACTGGAAATGACACAGGCGTCTCACAAAAGATAATAAGATGATGTACAAGACGCATCATTGTGGAAAAAAATATTTCTCAGCTTTTATTTACATTTGAGCAAAAAGTATCATGTCCAGAATTATTCATACCCTTTACAAACTGTCACAGTCTCTGGGAAAATCCAAAGTTCCATACCATTCCAAATAGTCAAAGCTGTTCTAAAGCATCCTAATTACCCTGATTAATTGGAAATAGCTGTTTTGATCAACTCAAGAGTTGAAAAACAGCAGCTCTCTGCAGGTGGTCTGTGGACATTCATGGCTAAGACAAAGGAACTCAGTGAGGACCTGCAGCTGTGCATTGTGGCTGCTCACAAGTGAGGAATGGGCTACAAGGCCATATCCAAATGTTTTCAAGTTCCAGTGGCTACAGTACAAAGTATTATTAAAAAATACAAGATGTTCCGCACTGTGGAAAATCTCAGAGGACGTTGTCGGAAGCCAAAAGTGAAACCTGTGCTGGCCAGGAGAATAGTGAGAGAGGTGAAAAAGAATCCAAGGATCACCACCAAGGCCATTCTGGTGAATCTGGGCTCTGCTGGTGGCAATGTCTCAAGGCAGACAGTCCAACGGACACTGTTGGGTTCCACGGATGCAGACCAAGGAAAACGCCACTTCTCCAGGCACTTCTAAGGCATGCCAAAGCTCATTTGGCCTTTGCAAATGCTCATCTGGACAAAGAAGAAGGTTTCTGGTCTTCAGTGTTATGGTCAGATGAAACAAAAATTGAATTATTTGGTCACAATGATGTTGCCTTCATTTGGCAACATCATTGTGACCATTGTGCCTCAACAGCACCATGAAAAAAGAGCAATACATGAAGATTCTCAACAACAACATCAGGCAGTCGGCAGAAAAACTTGGCCTTGGGAACCAGTGGACATTTTAGCACGACAATGACCCAAAACATACAGCAAACGTGGTGAAGAAATGGTTAGCAGACAACAACATTAACGTTTTGCAGTGGCCTAGCCAGAGTCCTGACTTGAATCCAATTGAGAATCTGTGGAGGGAGCTAAAGATCAGGGTGATGGCAAGAAGACCCTCCAACCTGAAAGATTTGGAGCTCATTGTTAAAGATGAATGGGCAAAAATGCCTGTGGAGACATGCAAAAAGCTGGTCTGCAATTATAGGAAGCGTTTGATTGCTGTAATAGCCAATAAAGGCTTTTTTCTATTGATTATTGAGAAGGATATGAATAATTCTGGACATGATACTTTTTGCTAAAATATAAATAAAACCTGAGAAATATTTTTTTCCACAATGATGCCTCTTGTACATCGTCTTATTATCTTTGGGGAGACACCTGTGTCATTTCTGCTCAAAAACGAACTTGCTTGCTGAACAAAAGTAACTTTAAGTCAAAATTCGGCAGGGGTATGAATAATTATGGGCTTAACTGTATATAAAAATTATAGAAATATGTAATAGGAAACAACAATATAATATAAATTATAAAAATAATAATTTAAATTACAAAAAAATATAAGTGTGTGTGTGTGTGTGTGTGTGTACAATCAGGAGGGATGGGCATGATTTTAGTGTTTAAACAGTCATGAATTATTTTTAGCACCAGGTTGGATGTAATGTGTTAGAACTACCAGCAGGTGGGGATAAGAGACCTTTAAGGTGTTTGGTGCCACACTCCACCTTCAGGTTTAAAACTAGTGTTAATGGAGGGAGTTTGAAGGTTCAGTTTGTTCCACGACTGCATTTCACTCACTGCCTCTGTTTGTATCTCTGTCACTGCAGGACCAACATGGAGCGAGAAGTCAGCGCTCTCAGGAGGCCGACAAACCTCACAGAAGAAAGGCAGAGAAAACATACACCTGTGACGAGTGTGGGAAGGGTTTTACTAGGAAGAATTCACTAAAACAGCATCAGGTCATCCACACTGGAGAGAGACCGTTCAGCTGTGACTTGTGTGGAAAGTCTTTTTCCTGGAAGGGTTACCTAAAACAACACCAACTCATCCACAGTGGAGTTAAAGCGTACAGCTGTGATCAGTGTGGCAGAGCTTTTACTCAACGTGGCCAATTACAGAGGCATCTAGTTACCCAGTCTGGAATTAAGGCATACACCTGTGACGAGTGTGGGAAGGAGTTTACTGGGAAGGCTGAACTAAAACGTCATCAGGTCATCCACACTGGAGAGAGACCGTTCAGCTGTGACTTGTGTGGAAAGTCTTTTTCCTTGAAGGGTTACCTAAAAAAACACCAACTCATCCACAGTGGAGTTAAAGCGTACAGCTGTGATCAGTGTGGCAGAGCTTTTACTCAAAGTAGCAGCTTACAGAGTCATCTAGTTACCCACTCTGGAATTAAGGCATACACCTGTGACATCTGTGGAAAAACTTTCAGCCGGCAAGATAGCCAAAATATACACCTACGCATTCACACCAGACATGATGTGTACAGCTGTGAACAGTGTGGCAAAGAGTTTACAACAGATGCACAGTTACAACAACACGTTTACCCACACTGAGGGACGACCTTATAAATGTGACCTGTGTGAGAAGACTTTTAAATCTCCACATCACCTGAGACGACACCAACAGATCCACACCAGAAAGAGACTCTACAAGTGCAGTTACTGTGAGGTATGTATTTATATTGTTATCTTGTCATTTTAGCCTGACTGTTTGGAACAACTCTGCTCATTAAACTGTGTTAGCATGTTAGCAATTCTACTGCATGGAAAAGCAGCTCTGAGTGATTATTCAGATTTTCATGTCAGTTATGGTTTTAGTATTACTGTAGTATTATGGTGGTAGTATAGTAGTTATTGCAGCCCAGTAAACTTAATGTTTTAACTGAAACAGTAAAATGTAATTGGACGTCTGCAGAGATGCTCTTTATTTCAGACGACGTTCAGGATAAAAATGTTGAAGGACTGACTTACACTGTCTTTGTGTCTTTGTTTAGAAGCAGAACGACACAGATGGATCCAGTTCTCAACCCTGTCATCACTGTGGTGGTGGGAAAGAGTTTCATTGTGACCTCTGTGGAAAAGGTTTCAGTTGGCATCAATGTAGACACACTGGAGGCAAACTGAAATATTGCAAAGAATGTGGGAGAAGCTTCACCACATCAAGTGAGTTAAAACGCCATGAACTGATTCACAGTGGGGTTAAAAAGCACCTCTGTGATCAGTGTGGGTCATCCTTCACCTCTGCAGGTCAACTTAAAACACACAAACGAGTCCACACAGGAGAGAAACCATACAAGTGCAGACACTGTGACAAAAGCTTCTCACAATCAGCTAATCGTAACAATCATGAACGTACACACATGGAAGGAAACTACAGCTGTGACCAGTGTGACAAGAGCTTCAGGAATCTCAGTTCATACTCCAAACACAAACGATCCCACGTTACTAATAAACTATTTCACTGTTACCAATGTGCCCAAACATTCACCTCATTGTCTGCTCTGTGCAAACATCAGCGTGATCACTCAGGGCTGAAATCACTCCCATCACTGGATCACAGTGAATCTGAAGAGACAGAAAGATCCTCTGGTTTCAGTGTCAGACTCAAAAAGCTTGAGATCAGGCTCCACAGAGTTCAGATAGAATCATTTAAACTTGTGTTGAACTGAACTGGTTGCTGGGCTGAACTTCTACATAATACAGATTTACATGGGATCTTATTTTCTGTCGTTTTACTGAGTCAGTTTTGTCCTTTTTTCTCTGTCCTGGTTTTGTTCATCTGTAAATAATTGAAACTCAGTCAAATAGTTCATTGTTCTCCAGCAAAATGTTTTGGAAACTCATGTTTAACCTTTAAAACTCTGACATGTTTTAGCACACAAGGCTTCATCGGGGAGTTCACTCATGATTGGACCATGAGAATAAAGGTTTTTCAAGTTCAAGTTCAAGTTGGCTTTGTTGTCACTTCAACCATATACAGTTAGTTCACAGTGAAACGAAACAACGTTACTCCATGACCAAGGTGCTACATGCAACATAAATTTACAACATAAGTTAACAGAAAACACTAAACTAGCTAACTAAGAGGCCTAGTTAGCTGGCTAGCAAAGACCAGACAGACTGACCTAACATAAATTACAACATAAATTAACAAAAACTAACTATCCACTATCTAAGGAAGACTAGGAAGGAAAGAAGTTAGTGCAAAAAATCCAGTAATAATATTGTGCAAAAGAGCATTTACAGGTTGGTGTATACGATAGTTTGCAAGATGCAAGATGGCGCTGGAGTGACGGCAGCCTTTCCAAGTAGTTCTGCAACACCGTACTTGTTTCTTAACTTTTAACTGTGCTAGACTAGTCTTTCAAACTTTTCTTACCTTCCTTTAGTCTCTTTACTTTCTACCTCTTAGATATACTATGGATAACACACTTTTTAAAACTTCTGGAACCAGCTCCTTCATCTACTCAAGAGCGGAGCTGCTGGCACTTAACACAAAGGCACAGACCGGCATGAGACACAACATCCCGGCTGAGATAAAGAGGAGCTACAGAGGCTGCAAGGCTGGAGCGAGGAAAGCGGATCACCGGAGCCGATTCAAACCATCAATCCCAACAGTGATCATGGGCAACGTGAACTCATTACAGAATAAGATTGATGAACTGACTGCTCTGAACAACCACCGACTCTACCGTGAGTGCAGTTTGTTTATCTTCACGGAGACGTGGCTAACCGAGCTAACACCGCAGGCTAACGTAGACCTATGTGGATTCACATCCGTGAGAGCCAATAGGGACACACAGGCCAGCGGAAAAAGCAGAGGTGGGGGACTCATTGTCTACATTAACAACAGATATTGTAACCCTGGACACGTCTCCGTTAAAGTATCTGTATGCCGTTCGGACCTGGAGCTGCTAGCCGTTAGCTTGCGGCCATATTATCTACCTCGGGAGTTTAGTCATGTGATCTGTGTGTGTGTTTACATCCCTCCGAGGGCCGACGCAGCAGCTGCCTGTAAGAAAATACACACAGTTACAGCAAGACTGCAGACACAAAACCCAGAGGCTTTCATTATTATATCTGGAGACTTTAACCATGCCACTCTTGATTCTACTCTGGCTGCTTTTCACCAGTTTGTGAATTGTCCCACAAGGAGCAACAGGACAATTGACCTACTGTATGCTAATGTGAGAGATGCATACAGAGCCACCCCCCTCCCCCCACTAGGGAAGTCAGACCACAACCTGGTTTATCTACAGCCACAATACACACCCCTCGTCCAAAGGCGAGGGGTGTGTCACAACACGCTCCATTAGGAGATGGACCCCAGAAAAGGAGGATGCTCTGAGAGACTGCTATGACACCACAGACTGGGATGTGCTTCTGAGCCCACATGGTGAGGACATAGAGGGGGCGACACACTGTCTGACGGACTACCTCAACTTTTGTGTGGACACGGTCGCCCCTGCTAAGACAGTACGGTGTTATCCTAATAACAAACCATGGGTAACACAGGAAGTCAAAGCTGTCCTCAACATGAAGAAGAAGGCTTTCAGGAGCAAAGTGAAGGAGGAGATGAAAGCAGCACAGCGGGAGGTGAAACGCTGCCTGAGGGAAGCAAAGGACACCTACAGGAGGAAGGTGGAGCAGAAGTTGGAGAGGAACAATATGAGGGAGGTCTGGAATGGTGTGAAAACCATCACAGGCCACAACACCAAGAACAGCACAGTGGGGGGGACTGTGGAGAAGGCAAACAAACTCAACAACTTCTTCAACAGGTTTGACCAGCCCACAACCCCCCCACAATCACCCTCACCTTTACTACAGAGCCCTCTCCCCACTCTCCTACCTACCTCGCTTCCCCCCCTCCCTGACACTATGACATCCCCCACCTCCATCTCCAAACCCTCTCTAAACAGCTCGACAGCCTCTCTCCTCCCCCTTCCAACCATCTCCCAGTGTCACAGTGGATCAGGTCAGGAGACAACTGAGGAAGCTTCGTCCCAGAAAGGCAGCAGGCCCAGACAAGGTGTGTCCTAGGATGCTAAAGGCGTGTGCTGCTGAACTTGGGGAGCCGCTACAACGAGTCTTCAATCTCAGCCTGCGACTGGGGAGAGTGCCCGCCCTATGGAAGACATCCTGCATCGTCCCGGTCCCCAAAAAGAACCGGCCCAATGAGCTGAATGACTTCCGACCGGTGGCACTGACGTCACATCTTATGAAGACTCTAGAGTGGCTTTTCCTCAACCTCCTCCCACCACAGGTACAACATGCCCAGGACCCACTACAGTTCGCCTACAAGGCAGATGTCGGAGTGGAGGATGCCATCCTGTACCTCCTACACAGAGCCCACTCACACCTGGACAAGGGTAAAGGCACGGTCAGGATCCTGTTTCTTGACTTTTCCAGTGCCTTCAATACAATCCGGTCCTGTCCGCTCCAGGAGAAACTAAACAGGATGCAGGTGGACCCCTGCCTGGTCTCTTGGATCTCCGACTACCTCACTGACAGACCACAGTACGTCAGGCTGAAGGACATCACGTCGGACACTGTGGTCAGCAGCACAGGAGCACCACAGGGATCTGTGATGAACACACAAACACACACATCTGGGGGCAGGGATAGCTCAGTAGGTAGAGTGGTGGCCCCATGATCGGAAGGTTGGGGGTTTGATTCCCCTGAACAGTTACCCTAAGGTACCCCTGAGCAAGGTACCGTCCCTATACACTGCTCCCCGGGCGCCCAATGGCTGACCACTGCTTCACTGAGTGAATGGGTTAAATGCAGAGAGGAATTTCCCCACGGGGATCAATAAAGTACACTTTTACATCTACATACACTGACTCAGAATGGAGAGAAATACATGCACAGACGTGCACTCGTTGATTGAGTGAGAAAAGACACAGATACACACACACACCTAAATAGAAATGCTGATTCACTGAGAAGTGATCCACACACCTACACATGCACACGCTTGTGCAATGAAGAGTGATGCACACACACACACGCTGATGCAATAAAGAATGCTTTGCTAACAAATGCTTATGCTGATATGCAAAATGCTGCACACAAACATCCAAATACACAATTATTATGAGGAGCCATTGATTACTTAGAATGTGTTTTATGTCACCCAGAGAGCATTTATATAGATTTAAGGGACAAGGTCTAAGACAGTTTGGTTATGAAAACAATGTCTGTGCGTGGTGTCTGTTTATGGCTGCTCAAGGCCTTGATTGAATTGTTTATTGTGCTTCACACAGCCTGATGAGGAGCAGTGGTACAGAGTGAAAATGATGAACTAACGGTGTAAGTTTTATGTCTGAGCGCCGCATTTTCTGTGATTGAGATTTAATTCAAGGAGGAACAAAAGGTGTTACGGCACCTGAGGTTCTCATTCCCACACAATGTTGTTCCGGGAGGAAGCAAAACTTTCCTGTGAATTTCTGGTTGATTTTGGGGTTTTGCTTAGTACTAGGTTCATTTTATCAGTGAGGTTTGGGTTGTTTTCTTTCTCTAAGAGAGAGAGAGATTGTTTTATGCTTGGACATGTTTGCAACAGGCCCTAGTATTTTTTTTTATTAGTATTTTATTGGTTACGCTTGTGTTTGCTTTTGTTACAGTGCACTGAGAGGTGTGATCCACCGGTGGTGATATATTGGGAGTTCATGATTTTACAATCAGCTCTTTAAACCAGGCCTGAGAGATTGAAATATAAAGCGCTATGAAATATCCTTACTGAGAACAGTCGCAAAGTGTTTTTCTCCATGATTATAATGGGCTTGGGAGAAATTCACTTATATGGGACACTGATCACATGAGATGGTAAGTCCTGAGTCTAAAAGGGTTGCAGCGAGTCAATCCAGGATAAAAAACAAGGAATTGTTTTCCTTTTAAAATGATGATGTCATCTTGCTGGTGATGGATGCTTGAATAGGTTGCGCGTGAGACTCCATTATCAGCAACATCTGGTATGAATGTGTGTGAATGAATGCATGTGACTGGACTGTGATGGACTGACTAAATGTTTTGACTGACTTGATGCTGAGACAGAAACTGCACCGACCTTAGGAGTAGCAAATGTTGAGCAAAATTTAGGTGTTTGTTATTACATATCTCTATTTTGAATGTGTGTCTACCATTCCCCTGTTATTCATGAATATTGTTAAAGTTTTTGGCTTTTTCCTCTAAGAATTGGCTTTTACAGTGACCTGCTATGTTTATTAGTAACATATTCCAGTCATGAGTAAAATCAAACGTTTTCTTCACTGTAGCATTTAACATTCCCAACAATATAATGTGATACCCTAATTAAAACACAGCCAATAAAACACAGTTTTCTTAATTCAAACATCAGTAACTCAAAATTAGCAACCAAAGGGTTCAGTCTGCAGTTCCACACTCTCATGTGAAGCTACAGTCTCCCCCTCTGCTCTCTGTTATCTTCCTGCTCCTGCAAAAACAAAACAAAACAAAGATCCACAAAATGTAGATTCTTCCTTGAATAATTTAAAAGGCAGAATATAACCGACAGGGGCATGTGATAGGATGTGGAACTGCAAAAGAACAAGAGCAAAGTAAAGAAAGAAAAACCTATTGTGTTTAGTTTTGGTAAGTTCAAATTAAAATGTGCCATTACACTCAGAGGATCAATATGAAATCAAAATATATGTCAATTGTGTGTGAAGCACATGACTGATAACTGTTCTGTCCTGAGTTTCTGTTTCCTATAGCACCTGCTTGACCACACCAACAGTTTTCGACTATTCGAGGGTGGAATATAACCACAAGTGGGAAAGGTAAGCCCCGATGGGGGTGATAACATCATAAATTTCACTTATGGTCAAATTCTTAGAATTTGACACCAAACATAAAATTCTCCAAACATTTAGAGACAGAGTGGAGTTCTAGATAAGTATAATGTAGCAAACCACATAAGGATGGAGCGTTGGAATCGATAAGATGGTGAAATAACGCGCAGTAAAATGTTGACCATGTGGATTATGTTTATTCCAGTGTGCAGAGACTGGGTAATCTGACCAGGAAATGTTATAAAAAGGATTGTCGGAACAGTCGGCGTTAAAGTCCAGATTAGGATGGCGTTGGACATCCTCAGGGTGGAGAAAGGGTTGGTGTGACCAAGGTGTGGTTTGGCTTGTATGTATATTTCAAGATGCTATAGATCTGGATGGACCAGTTACCAGGGCATGGAAGGAGGACAGACATTATGAAATGAGGAGAAGAATTTTTCTGGGATTGAAGGTCCTCTGGGTGAGTGGTTGACTAAAACATGCATAAAATAATTGTTTTGTTATTGAATGTTAATTGATTGATAATTGGCCACATTTACAGCTGTGTTGATTTGTTGTGGAGGCAGTCTACTTCATGTTCAAGCACTCTAATAAGAGATTGAAAATAGTGAGGGAAAGACAGTTTGGAAAAATTGAGTGACAAATGTGTAACACACAGGTTTTGTTCCTAGGCAGTTCTGCTAAGTACATTTGAAGGTATAAGGTGGCACCAAAATGGGGGTGGGAAACTGGAGCTCCAAAAAAAAAGCTGTGGGAGAACTGGGGAGTGATGGGAGTTTCATCTGTACCTACTATTGTTGTTGTAATCATAGTTTTTGTTTCATGTGAACTGTGCAAACACAGAGGTCATCTCGTGGTCCACACGTTAAAGGTGGACAGAGGGCCCTGCAATTGCAAGGTGTAAGTGATCTCTTTAAAAAGAGATCAAAGGGGGAATTGTAAGATTCTTATTTTGTCATATGCTATCCTATCCCTATCATCGAACTGTGTGAATCATTATACTGCTGTAAGCCACACCCTACTCCGTATTATAGAGAGTAAAGTTAGCATGTAGCTATAATTTACATTATACCTATGGCTTATGACATTGTGAAAATCATTAGATTTATTAGATAGGTCTATATTGTCCTATACTGTTGATTTAATGTGAATGATTTACACTGTTTCATTGCATTTCATACTGTTGAGTTAAGATGAGAATATTGTGTGCAGAAGGCCTTGTTTTCTGATAGTGGAAGAGACAGACCACATTCCACAGAAGTTCTACCCCCACCTTTCTCTATGTCAGAAAGACAGGGAGCCAAGGTCATAACACAGGCTCTCTGAGAGTTAGAAAGAATGTGAATGTTTAGGATTTTACGACTAGGTGGGGGCCACTAGAGGCTATAAGAGCTTGAGTAACCCTCCACCAGTTGGAGATTTGCTGTGACCCTCTGCATGCATGTCTCCCCATCATGATGGTTTATGCTCATAAAGTGTTGAATTGTATAGAATAAAAGATTGTTGATTGAGCATTGATACACCGAGTTTTGTCCTTCCTTCAGCCCAAAGATCAAAAGAAATGGGAGAAATAATAGAAATACCATATTTCTAAGATTTTCAGGGCCGAGTACAATAACCTCAGTTTTATCTGAATTAAGAAGCAGAAAGTTAGCGGCCATCCAGGTCTTTATGTCTTTAAGACATTCCTGCAGTTTAACTAATTGGTGCGTGTTACCTGGCTTCATGGAGAGATAGAGCTGGGTGTCATCTGCATAGCAGTGAAAATTTATGCTATGTCTTCTAATGATGCTGCCTAGGGGAAGCATGTACAATGTAAACAGAATTGGTCCTAGCACCGAACCCTGTGGAACACCATAATTGACCTTAGTGGGTGAAGAGGACTCTCCATTTACATGTACAAATTGGAGTCTATTAGATAGATATGATACAAACCACTGCAGCACAGTACCTGTAATACCTACAGCATGTTCTAATCGCTCTAATAGGATATTATGGTCAACAGTATCGAACGCAGCACTAAGGTCTAGCAGGACAAGTTCAGAGATGAGTCCACTGTCAGAGGCCATAAGAAGATCATTTGTAACCTTCACTAAAGCTGTTTCTGTGCTGTGATGAGCTCTGAAACCTGACTGAAACTCTTCAAATAAGCCATTCCTCTGCAGATGATCTGTTAGCTGTTTGACAACTACTCTTTCAAGGATGTTTGATATGAAAGGAAGGTTCGAGATTGGCCTATAATTAGCTAAGACAGCTGGGTCTAGAGATGCTTTTTAAGTAAAGGTTTAACTACAGCCAGCTTGAAGGCCTGTGGTACATAGCCGATTATTAGAGATAGGTTGATCATATTTAAGATTGAAGAATTAATTAATGGCAGGACTTCTTTGAGCAGTTTTGTAGGAATGGGGTCTAAAAGACACGTTGATGGTTTGGAGGAAGTAATTATTGAAGTTATTGAGTCTTAACATCAATGGTACTAAGAGTAGCTGTAGATAATATAACATCTGTCGGATGATTATTGGTAATTTTTTCTCTAATGATAAACATTTTATTTGTGAAGAAGTTCATGAAGTCATTACTAGTTCAAGTTAAAGGGATTGTTGGCTCAGTAGAGCTCTGACATTTGTCAGCCTGGCTACAGTGCTGAAGAGAAACCTGGGGTTGTTCTTATTTTCTTCAACCAGTGACGAACAGTAAGATGTTCTGGCTTTGTGGAGGGCTTTCTTATAAAGCAGCAAACTATTTCTCCAGGCTAAATGATGATCCTCTAAATTTGTGACACGCCATTTCCTTTCCAGCTTACGAGTTATCTGCTTTAGGCTACGTGTTTGAGAATTATACCACGGAGTCAGGTACTTCTGATTTGAGGCCTTAGTTTTCACAGGAGCTACAGTATCCAGAGTCGTACGTAGTGAGGAGGTAAAATTATTAACAAGATAATCGACCTCTGTTGGAGTAGCGTTCAGATAGTTCCTCTGCTCTATGTTGGTACAGGGCATTGAAGATGATAACAGTGGGTGGATTATATTCTTAAACTTAGTTACAGAACTTTCAGAAAGACATCTACTGTGATAAAGTCTACTCTCCACTGCTGTGTAATCAATTATTGTAAATGTAAATGTTATCAGGAAATGATCAGACAGCAGAGGGTTTTCAGGAAACACTGTTAAATGTTCAGTTTCTATGCCATATGTTAAAACAAGATCTAGAGTGTGATTAAAGTGGTGGGTGGGTTCTTTTACATTTTGAGAGAAGCCAATTGAGTCTAATAACAGATTAAATGCCATGTTGAGGCTGTCATTTTTAGCATCTACATGGATGTTAAAATCACCCACAATAATAATTTTATCTGAGCTGAGCACTAAATCAGATAAAAAGTCTGAGAAATCAGAGAGAAACTCTGTGTAAGGCCCAGGTGGACGATAGATGATAACAAGTAAGACTGGTTTCCGAGTTTTACAGCTGGGTTGGACAAGGCTAAGCATCAGGCTTTCAAATGAATTAAAAGTCTGTCTTGGTCTTTCGCTGATTAATAGGCTGGTGTGAAAAATTGCTGCCACACTGCCCCCTCGGCCTGTGCTTCGAGATTGCAACTCTGCTTCCTGGTCCCAACTCTGGATAGTCATATTTTGGGGGGTTTAATAAATTTGTCCATATTTCTAGAAATGAGAGCTGCTCCATCCAAAGTGGGATGGATGCCATCTCTCCTAACAAGACCAGGTTTCCTCCAGAAGGTTTGCCAATTATCTATGAAGCCCACATCGTTTCTTGGACACCACTTTAGCTGTTGTATACAGGGTTTAGCTTATTAGTAGTTAGTATAGGAGTGCTCTATAGTTCAGCAATGTCTCATCTAGGATGACAGGTTTCCAAGCAGGTCAAGTGCCTCTATGCACTTAATTAGTTTAGATATTTTCTTTATTTCCTTCATCTCATATGTCATTGTACTGAATTTGAGCAAACCTTAAGCTTGATGCAGACTACTTCTAACAATTATCCACCTCACATTAATATTATGTTATTATTAATGCTATTATCTTTTTCATATATCAGGAATAGTATATTACAATATTTTATTTATATTTTATTTGTATCCACCAGGGGCTGCGGGTGATCTGCAGTTTCACCTTTTCCCAAGCTGGAGACATTTTCCTTTTCACACACTTTCAATTTAATATACCTTATGAATCACTCTATTTCATTTAATATGTGTTTTTGTGAATCATGGATTTTCTTTCATTCTATTCATTCTGGGCATGGTCTTCATCCCAACTATGTTTCATTGTTAATACCAGTTTACAGGTTGTTATTCTTGCTATTATTAGTTTGAATACATTACAGTTAAGCTCTAATTTAATTTAGCCTTTTGTTTATTTTACTTTTTTGTCTGTCTCTCCCTTTCATCTGTCTGGGTGCTGGCAGCCACAGTGGTTGCAGCTAATCATTTTGTCTTTATTTATACACAAGAAGAGTAATACAACAATGAATATGTCTATTCATAGACAGAAGAATGTTAGTGCGTATGCAGGTGTATGTGTGTGTGTGTGTGTGATTCTGAAGGACGCGGCCCCTCTTCTTATTAGGGAGTGCAGATAAAAGTGTCCAGCTCTCCTCTTCCTGGGAGTGAAACTGCTTGTTCAGCTATTATCACTGTGGGAAAGAAACTGACAAAATAACAGAACAAGTTTCATAAAGAACAATCAGTCTGGGTCATAAAAAGGTCATCATGCAGTATTCTATTATATCCAAACTTATTAAAAGTTTATACTGACTACTAAGTACAATTGGATAAGATGTGGCCTACTTCATATAGTAAATCATACAAGGCTTATATGATTTACTCATGAAAGTCGCCACTTTCATACATTGTTTTTGTAAGTATCCAAAACATACAAGTGTCATTTATATAATTTTTCTAGGGATCTTATATCTGTTTTCACTATTGTATGCTTTTCATACAAGTTTCACACAAGACAGATACAAACTTATAAGATAAGATTTATATTCATCTTTTCCATGTGGGTTATTACCAGAAATCCCCAGAAGAAATCTCTGAGGAAGATAAATTAACTTTATTAGACCTTCAAAATAAATTGGATGATTTATATCGACACAAGGCTGAGGGTGCTTTTGTAAGATCCAGGAAGAGGTGGCTGGAGGAGGGAGAACAAAATTCTGCTTTTTCAGGCTTGAAAAATACAGATCCAAAATCAACTAAATATTAATGGCATTGTCTCTGACAATCCTAGAGAAATTTCAAAGTTTTTGTGCCAAGTTCTATACTAAACTGTACAAA
Source organism: Oreochromis niloticus (assembly GCF_001858045.2). Taxonomy (NCBI): domain Eukaryota; kingdom Metazoa; phylum Chordata; class Actinopteri; order Cichliformes; family Cichlidae; genus Oreochromis; species Oreochromis niloticus. Next base: position 114,995 of record NW_020327514.1, read on the forward strand.
TCAAAATATAATGAGGATGTCTCAACACGATTTCTCAATAATATTAACAACCTAAAAACTATTGTTGTGGAAGATAGAAGTCACTGTGACAGCCCTCTGACTGTGGAGGAAGTTTGTAATTCTATTTCTGCACTTAAGGCCAACAAATCTCCTGGATGGGCCTGGGCCCCCTTTCCCTGGCGGGTTGCAGAGTATGGGGGTGCCTACTGGGGTCAGCAGGGGAGCCACCACTTTCCCCTGCCGGTGGCGGACGCCCTCAGACATCGGTGTGTTGGTGGTTCTTTGTGTCCGGGGATGGGCGTCCAGGTACACATCGGCTCACTCCTTGGTGGCTGCTTATCGGGGCATGTAGCCTGGGGCTCACTCGGGCCACTTCGGGGGTGGGGTGCCCTCGGCCTCGCGGCCTGGGGCTCGGTCACTCAGGCACAGCTGGCTGCCGGCAGAGCTCCCGGGCATGTCACTGCAACCCCCCTGGTTTATGCTCCGTGGCTGCTGAGTGACCCCTCATCTGGGACTCTCCTCAGCTCTTTCTGGGATAGTGGCGCGGCTGCCCCTCTGTTGGTCTTCCTTGGTCTCTTGTGTTCTGGGGGCCTCTGGATGTCTGGAGTTTTGATGTCCTCCACACCTGCGTCATGCCCTGGAGGACGGGGCAGTGGCCCCCCACACCCTCTAGCAGATCATTACATGAAGGAACCTCTTAAAAACAAGCGCGTTCATGCTCACAGGTGTACACACGGGTGATCACACACACAAACTACACCCTTTTTGGCTCTTACCTCAAAGCACACTGTGCGCTGTCAATCTTACGTGCTTCACAATAATGTTTAATAATTAGTATTTACTGTCATATTCCCATATATCATTGTGATGTTGTTTATTACTCTCGTTTTCTTCTGCTTGTTTTCTTTTTTCTTTCTCAACAGGTGATCCAGGTGATCGATATATGTATTTTTTTGTCTGCTTATTCTGTTGGTTTTTGTTTTTTGCCCTTTTCCCCGTCCCTCTCCTCAGCTGTTTTTCTTTCCCTCTTTCTTTCTCCCCTTTCTTTCCCCCAGTCAAGTCTGTCCCGTATTCAGCAAGTGAAGATAAAATAAACAATAAAAGGTGAATCAAATAGACCATTACGGCAAGGCTGGGATGGTCCATTTGGTAAAGTAAATCCATTGGGCATCTTTCTTCGCCTTTAGACAATATTTCTGATGGCAAAAGAACCAAACGGGACAGGTTAAAAAAAAAAAAAAAAAAAAAAATCTCCTGGCACAGATGGTTTAACTGCAGAGTTTTAAAAATCATTTTCTAATCTCGTGGCTCCGTTCTTACTGCAGGTTTTGATAGAAAGTATAGAGAATAACACCCTCCCTCCTACTCTTACTCAGGGTCTCATAACACTTATTCCAAAGCCAAACAAAGACTTACTTCTTATTGATCATTGGAGACCCATCTGTCTGCTCAATAATGACTATGAGATTATGGCTTTAGTACTTGCTAACAGAATTAAAGAGTTCTTGGATACAATTATCGATGAGACACAATCAGGCTTTATGAGAAATAGACACATTTCTAATGACATTAGACTGGTTTTAGATCTACTTGATTACTCTGATTTGGTATCTGACAATAGCTTCATTGTCTTTCTGGATTTTTTAAAAGGATTTTGATACAATTGAACACCAATTTATTTTCCACTCTTTGGAAAAACAATTGGCTTTGGAGAATTTTTCTGTAAAGCTTCAAAACCTTGTACACGAATTGCAATAACTCAATTAAAATGACTAACGACTCCACCCCGAGAGTTGACCTGTTATACAAGGAATCACCATAGCTGATAAGGAGCTCATCATCAGCCAGCTAGCTAATGACACCACTCTTCTCGAAGAATGCAAATCAAATCCGTCCAGCCCTTAGTGTTATTAGTGATTTCTCTGAGGCATCTGGTTTATGTCTAAACCTAAAAAAAATATGAATTACTAGCAATTAAAGGCTGCACTGCAAATGCTATCTGTAACATTTCTGTTAAACAAAAAGTCACATACCCAGGACTGTTAATATCCAAAGACCAAAAGTCAAGATGCTCGTCAAACTTCACTCCAATTATACAAAAAACACAAAAAAAAGTTCAACCAGTGGCTGCAAAGGGATTTATATCTGAAAGGTAGAGTGTTAATTACTAAAGCTGAAGGGATATCCCGACTGGCAAATGCTGCTCTCTCCAAGAAGATTAGTAAAGACATTGACCGCATGCACTTTAATTTTATATGGAAAAACCATAAGCAACCATAAGCAGGTCCTCTTAGCGTGGACCCTCATTTATAAACACAACTTCTCACCACACAAATACCTCATCTGGAACAACAGAGATATTTTATTTCAAAATAAATCACTTTTCCTGGAAACTTGGGTCCAAAATGGGATCCTATTGGTGGCTCAGCTGGTTAATAAAGAGGGAGTACTGCTTACTTACAATGAATTCCTTACACTATATAATTTTCCCATCAGTGTTTGGGAATTCTCAGTGGTGCTTGGTGCCATACCCTCAGGTACTTTAATCTTATATAAAAACACTGACAGTTCAATATCCACGTCAGTCACTCTCCCTGATCCAGCTGAGTCAGCAGTGGGAAAAATCTGCTTTTCACAGTGTGGGGATACAGAAATATTTTACTGCTATAATATAACCTGTTTTTTTTACCCCTGGTTCTGTATGTTCATGTTCTTTTCTTCTGTAAACTTTATCCGTTTGTATGTTCTACACTCATTGTGTTTCAATAAAGTTAAAAAAGAAGGTACGTTCTAAATGAAGCTTCAGATGTCACTAATCACGTGACTCTGGCCAAACGAATCAAGCCTCGACACAGTGCTTCTGAAGCAGCGTGTTGATCTTTGACAAACGCACCGGAGCGTCAGCTTCAAGCGGACCATCACTACCTCTCACATCTAAAGGTAAGTGCCAAGGTAACTTTGAACTGAGTTCAGTCAATCTCGAGTTTTCCGAAGTTTTCTGAATGAAGTTTTCTGTTGCTCTCTGTGAGAGAAGACCGTTAAAGGCGAGGCTCTCCAGAGTGTAGCAAAACAGGAAACCACAGCTGTGTGTGTCTAAGTGTGCAAACGAATAGATTAGAAGTGCAAGTGAGCCACGAGTATAGAAAGGTCAAGTTTCGTGAGTTGTTTTTCTCACCACTGATCACGCGCTCAACACTCTACAGATACTTGCATCACACGCGCGCTCTCAAGCATCAGTATTGTACAATTCTGGGCGTCACGTGAGTTGCAGGTTACACCTTATAACGGAAATCTCCATTGTTCTGTAGCAGTGGTTCTCAAACGTTTCACAATGAGTTTCACTCTTACGAGAGACATCAAAGCGCAGTAGTATAGGCAGTAGCAATTTTTGACCCGTGCGGTTTCCCGAAGCGGCATCGTGGTGGGGGGCGGCATCACGGGCATCGGCGAAAAATAAAAATTGTTCGTACTCATGCTGCCTCGACATAATGCCAGAGCATATTGGAAATGTCGTAGGCACCGATCGGTTTTCTATCGTCCATTTGCTGGAAGTAAGGGCGCCCTCCGTTTGCGAGGTGCGCCTGCTGCTGAAGTCAAAGTAAACTTTATTGTCATCTCCGCTACATACAGTCCAGTATATAGAGAGACGAGACGACGAGGCTCCAGTTACAGCAGTGCAGGGAAACAAACAATAAATATAAGAAAAGTAAGAAAATAAATATTCATTTTAGGACCAGGGGTAAGGGGATCAATAACAATTAAAAATTAATAAGTTACAGTTTGATGATTTAAAGTCTCACACACAACCCCTGGAAAGGGGAGGGGGACATGCTGCTTCCAAATAGAGCACATTTCATTCATAATGTTGTAAATCCAAGCCCATTATGTATTCACGATCTGAGTACTGGGTTGTGTGAAATCCCAGAAATTAGGGCTGCTTGATTATGGCAAAAATGATAATCACGATTATTTTCACTGAAATTCAGATCACGATTATTTGACGATATTTATTTAACAATAACAATGTATTGAATAATGGCTTTAAAGATGTCAAAAAATAATATAAAACAGGGTGCAAATACTGATAACAGTGCAAATGTTTGCAATATAAAAAATAAATGAAAACTGTAAACATCTATGTTTAGTGAACTTCAAAATACTGCATAATACTGGTTGTTCACTGTGTTAATTGAGCAGTGGTCTTTGGCGAGGAAAACGTTACTGCGTTTGTTATCTCCTTGTGTCTCTGGGAGCTGGTGGGATATTTAGTCGCGTTGTACAGGGTAGCGTGAATGGAGGTCTGTGAGGATGAAGCAGGTGTTGTCAAGAGTTTTTTCTCTATGTTCCTTCATTGTTTGATCGTATGTCACTTTGTGAGCCGTCTTCAAATGATTGAATAAATTTGTAGTGTTGCTCTGTGGTGCAGCTACGAAGCCGTAGCAAAGTTTCCACACTATGTCTACTTGATCCACGTCTGACTCCGCGAACCCATAATGTTTCCACACCACTTAAGTCGTTTTACCTCTCTTTTCAACCAATGGCATTCTTTCTTCAGCAGCCATTATCCTCTCCTCACCAAATAACTTCTGCTTAGCTTTCCGAGCTTTCCGAGCTTCCCTCGGGTCCTCTTAATTGTTGTGACGCGTGTTCGAAACGCAGAGAGGTGCGCTCGATTTGCCACACGGAGCAGCGTGAGAGGAGGAGCTAATAATTGGCTCAGTCATTTTTAATGATCGTTGAAAGCCCAGATCGTAATCACGATTAAAATTCGATTAATTGAGCGGCCCTACCAGAAATTAACCTTAGACAAAGTGAATCTGTGTACTAAGGTGTAGGTCTATTAGGTTAATTGTGGTGATACTCGAGTTGGGGGATTTGTGTTCATACTGGAGTGCAAAATTAAAACCAATGGAAGGTGGACAAGAAAAGTTTTAAAGCCATCAGGTGTTCAGTTTAGAAAAAGAGAAAAGAAAAGGAGGAGAAACGAGCAAAAGATACAAGTAAGCAGATGTGTCATTGGATAATGGCAGGTCATCCTGAAACAATCAGACTAAACTCCAAACAATAAATTATGTTACAGATTTTAATATTAATTAGTCATTGTTGATTTGTCATGTTCTCATTGTATGACGAATTATGATGGCTGTTTGCATATACACTCTCTCTCTTCATGTGTTTCTCTGGTGAATTTCGACAACAGTTTTATGTTTATGCACAATCCTTAATATGTTTTATGTATGTGTGTGTGTAAAGTTCCACAATACATGGAAATGAACCTTTAAAATGAATTCAATTTTATTATGTATTTATGTTTGGCCTACATCAGTAAGAAATGCCAAATTATATACACAAAGTTATAGAAATCACCACTCCCTTTATTCATGATGATTTCAATAACATCACATAATAACATGTAACATCACATCCTGTAAGCATAGTCTGCCTGTGTCTTTTCTCTGGAAATGAACATTTTCAGCCAATATAGGTAATACATCAACATGGCTGCCATGGCTAAGTTAGGAATATTTATAATGTAATTTCCAAAACTTGCATATGATCTGCAATTTGTAGCAGATCTACTGACTGTCACAGAGCAGCTGGAGCAGTCTCAAATGGAGGTCAGTCCACTACTGCCACCTGTGGCCAAGTGCCATAGCCTACTACTAGATTAACTCGTGACACATCTGCACCTGTTTCTATGACCACATTGAGTCTGAGTGGCTGCACTTACACTGGTGCATTCAAATCCACCCACAAACATATTGAAAAATGCAATGTGGATTGTCAAGACTCAAACCAACCATTAAGCAAAGACAGCAGGGATCACTTGTTTCTGTTTATTATACAGCCAGATTTACTTGTGACACACATGTGCAGCTGGCTTTATCACCTATTTTGAATTTGTTTCAAGCACAATACATTTGTAACTTTCAGTGTTTTCCAGTCTTGCAAAAGAAGAAAATAAAAAACTTCAACTACATGACATGCAATTGTGTATTTGTTTTCACCTTATCATACACTTGAAGTTTTACAAATCACCACTCCTTTTGTTAATATCATTTCAGTCTCAGACAATCTAGTTTTTCTTACAGAGATTGAATGCACCTTCTGTGGATGGCGGTACCACACAGTGTGCGTGGACTTCCCCTGTACAGAAGGCAACTACAAATGTTGTGAATGCTAAATAAACAGAAACAAATGATCCCTGTTGTCTTTGCTTAATGATTGGTTTTAGTCTTGACAATCCTCATTGCTGGCATTGCATCTTTCAATGCCAGCAATGCCAGGTATCAGTGCTCAAACCTTTTGTGTTTGTTTCCAATAAGTTGCCCACCTCAGGAAACAAAAATGTGTTCTTTGTCTTGTGAGATGAACATATGAGACACTTTGACTCTTCAGTGCAGTGTGGAGCCTAACAAAGATCTGCTTTGTGTCCCAGCTGATCAGCAGGAGGAGAAGAGTCTGACGGAGCAGCAGAGGAACATTTTCAGCTACTTGGACTCAGCTCAGCCACTACAGAGAAAACAATGAGCTCAACACAGAAGGTGACAGACAGAGCAGGGCGATATGACCAAACACATTTAAAATTTGTGATAACAATATAACTGATGATATAACTGACACTAGACAAAATACTTTACAACTCCACAAAAAACACAGTAATAACGACGGCCTGCTAGCGTGTCCTACCACAAATAGTGCTTTGTTGTGTATCTGACGGATGAAAGCTAAACCAGTTCCACACCACTGAAGTTGCAGCATTTTTACAAACCAGTTCTGGTTCATCTGTTTCATTCAACGATCCGCTTTCGCCCTTCTCATTCTCCGTCGCTGCCATGCTTTTTCCTCCATGTGCGTATGAAAACAAAGGCACTGCGCATGCGCGTTTTACCCATATTCTATCGTCATATTTCGCTTTCCTATCGTTTCCCAACATTATACCGGTACAACTATGAACGGTATGATATGGCCCAGCTGATCGTGCACTAATCACACATTAAAATGAGCAAAAGAGGCAAAACTGTGTGCCAGTGTCAGGGGTCAGCGTTTGTTTTTATGTCACAGCACCAGAACGATTGCAGGTGCTCATAAGTAGTTACCATAAATCACCACCTTTCATGGTCTCAGCACATCGACTCTGTTATTAAGAAAATGGGACAAGGCATCGCTATGGCTATGAAATGCTCTTTCTGTATCACTTCTTCAATTATGAAAGATGTCATTAATGCACTAGTAATGTCTCATCTGGAGTATTGTTCAATCATTTGGTCAGCAGCTAATAAGACAGATCTTAACAGACTTCAGTTAGTCCAGAATAAGGCGTCCAGATTAGTGTTAAGATGTTCATACTATACTAATATTGATAAAATGCATAATCAACTTTCTTGGCTTCCTGTACAGGCTAAAATATTCTATGGCTTACTTGTAGTTATAAAGAAAGCAATTCTGTTAAACACACCACATTTATTTCTGCTCAGTTGCAGTATCCAGATGAAATACATAATCATATTACACAGTTTTCAACAAACTGCAATTTAGTAAATGCTCGAGTTAAAAGTAACTTTGTGTAAAACTGTTACATTTAGAGCAACTTTTAAGTGGAATAAATTGCCTTATAAAATTAGAGAATTAGCAACTATTCAAAACTTCAATGAACACTTAAGTCGATTTAAGTCGATAAGAGAGTTTTTAGTTGTTGTAAATATTGTAAGAAAGGAAATTTGTGTAATGTGCCTCAATGTTATTGATATTATTATTATATTATTATTATTGATTGCTTATATTTTAACAACTGTGAAACCTCACTGTGGATGTAAAATTATGTGGATATCTTGAATCCACTTTATTGTAATATATTTTATGTGATTGTATTTGACGGAAGACGAGCAACATCTGTTGTGGAACCTAATGGGGTTCCTTTTGAATAAACAAATGAATAAACAAATAAATAAACATACAATTTATTATCAGTAAATGATTATTTACACACATATATATATATATACATATATACAGGGAGTGCAGAATTATTAGGCAAGTTGTATTTTTGAGGAATAATTTTATTATTGAACAACAACCATGTTCTTAATGAACCCAAAAAACTCATTAATATCAAAGCTGAATGTTTTTGGAAGTAGTTTTTAGTTTGTTTTTAGTTTGAGCTATTTTAGGGGGATATCTGTGTGTGCAGGTGACTATTACTGTGCATAATTATTAGGCAACTTAACAAAAACCAAATATATACCCATTCCAATTATTTATTTTTACCAGTGAAACCAATATAACATCTCCACATTCACAAATATACATTTCTGACATTCAAAAACAAAACAAAAACAAATCAGCGACCAATATAGCCACCTTTCTTTGCAGGGACACTCAAAAGCCTGCCATCCATGGATTCTGTCAGTGTTTTGATCTGTTCACCATCAACATTGCGTGCAGCAGCAACCACAGCCTCCCAGACACTGTTCAGAGAGGTGTACTGTTTTCCCTCCTTGTAAATCTCACATTTGATGATGGACCACAGGTTCTCAATGGGGTTCAGATCAGGTGAACAAGGAGGCCATGTCATTGGTTTTTCTTCTTTTATACCCTTTCTTGCCAGCCACGCTGTGGAGTACTTGGACGCGTGTGATGGAGCATTGTCCTGCATGAAAATCATGTTTTTCTTGAAGGATGCAGACTTCTTCCTGTACCACTGCTTGAAGAAGGTGTCTTCCAGAAACTGGCAGTAGGACTGGGAGTTGAGCTTGACTCCATCCTCAACCCGAAAAGGCCCCACAAGCTCATCTTTGATGATACCAGCCCAAACCAGTACTCCACCTCCACCTTGCTGGCGTCTGAGTCGGACTGGAGCTCTCTGCCCTTTACCAATCCAGCCACGGGCCCATCCATCTGGCCCATCAAGACTCACTCTCATTTCATCAGTCCATAAAACCTTAGAAAAATCAGTCTTGAGATATTTCTTGGCCCAATCTTGACGTTTCAGCTTGTGTGTCTTGTTCAGTGGTGGTCGTCTTTCAGCCTTTCTTACCTTGGCCATGTCTCTGAGTATTGCACACCTTGTGCTTTTGGGCACTCCAGTGATGTTGCAGCTCTGAAATATGGCCAGACTGGTGGCAAGTGGCATCTTGGCAGCTGCACGCTTGACTTTTCTCAGTTCATGGGCAGTTATTTTGCACCTTGGTTTTTCCACACGCTTCTTGCGACCCTGTTGACTATTTTGAATGAAACGCTTGATTGTTCGATGATCACGCTTCAGAAGCTTTGCAATTTTAAGACTGCTGCATCCCTCTGCAAGATATCTCACTATTTTTGACTTTTCTGAGCCTGTCAAGTCCTTCTTTTGACCCATTTGGCCAAAGGAAAGGAAGTTGCCTAATAATTATGCACACCTGATATAGGGTGTTGATGTCATTAGACCACACCCCTTCTCATTACAGAGATGCACATCACCTAATATGCTTAATTGGTAGTAGGCTTTCGAGCCTATACAGCTTGGAGTAAGACAACATGCATGAAGAGGATGATGTGGACAAAATACTCATTTGCCTAATAATTCTGCACTCCCTGTATATATATATATATATATATATATATATCATATATATACACACACACATACAGTGTTGGGAAGGTTACTTTTAAAATGTATTCCATTACAGAATACTGAATACATGCCCCAAAATGTATTCTGTAACGTAGTCCGTTACGTTACTCAATGACAGTAACGTATTCTGAATACTTTGGATTACTTATCATGCTGTTTACAACTACGTGAATGTACTATTGCTGTGATTTATTACTGTTACTGAAGGTCCGCGGCTCCGAAACGTAGTAAAGGGACCTCTGGCTAATACGTCGGGTTCCGTGTCGGGTTGGTAGCCGAAAAATAGCTTTACTTTGTTGTCTGGGTCAACTTTGCTTGCCAGAGACAGAGAGAGGCGTTGAAAGGCTTCTCCAACGGAACTTATTTTTTCCGGAGGAAAACAGGAACACAGTGTACAGTTGAGTCTTAATAGCCTACTTACAACTGGGCTCGTCAGGCACTCTTCTTGGCTGCAGTGGTTGTTATTATATTTACATGCTTCCAGCTCCCGTTTTTGCTCCGTGACAGCTCGGACTTTTCCTTTCTCTCCCTCCCTCGCTCACAGACACATAACGGGTATGGTAGTCCATTCTCGCTGCAGCACGGACTACACTGCCCATGAGGCTACATTCTTTAGAGCTATGCCTGTAGCATTCTGTCTATTAGCTTAGCACAACAACAACAACAAAAAGGCGCTCTCTCACCCACGAAACACGCAGAGAGAGAGCGTCACCCTGTAACCATGGCAACCGTAACGCTGCCGCCTGGAACAACAGAACATAGCTGTCAAACAAACCCAAACAATCCTGACCCGCGACAATATGAAACAGGAAAGTACCGCCGTGTAATCCATTTATTTCAACAAAGTAACTGTATTCTGAATACCACCTTTTTAAACGGTAACTGTAACGGAATACAGTTACAAATATTTGGTATTCTAAATACGTAACGGCGGTACATGTATTCCGTTACTCCCCAACACTGCAAACCTATACACACACACACACACATATATATATATATATATATAAGTTATAGAAATATGTAATAGAAAACAACAATATAATATAATTTATAAAATAAGTTTGTGTGTGTGTGTGTGTACAATCAGGAGGGATGGGCATGATTTTAGTGTTTAAACCAGGGGTGGACAATCTCAGTCCTCGAGGGCCGGTGTCCCTGCAGGTTTTAGATGTGTCCTCGAACCATCATAGCTGATTTAAATAGCTAAATTAGCTCCTCAACATGTCCTGAAGTTCTCCAGAGGCCTGGTAACGAACTAATCATGTGATTCAGGTGTGTTGACCCAAGGTGAGATCTAAAACCTGCAGGGACACCGGCCCTCGAGGACTGAGATTGCCCACCCCTGGTTTAAAAAGTCATGAATTATTTTTAACACCAGGTTGGATGTAATGTGTTAGAACTACCAGCAGGTGGCGATAAGAGACCTTTAAGGTGTTTGGTGCCACACTCCACCTTCAGGTTTAAAACTAGTGTTAATGGAGGGAGTTTGAAGGTTCAGTTTGTTCCACGACTGCATTTCACTCACTGCCTCTGTTTGTATCTCTGTCACTGCAGGACCAACATGGAGCGAGAAGTCAGCGCTCTCAGGAGGCCGACAAACCTCACAGAAGAAAGAAAGAGAAAACATACACCTGTGACGAGTGTGGGAAGGAGTTTACTGTGAAGGATGAACTAAAACATCATCAGGTCATCCACACTGGAGAGAGACCGTTCAGCTGTGACTTGTGTGGAAAGTCTTTTTCCAGGAAGAGTTCCCTAAAAAGACACCAACTCATCCACAGTGGAATTAAAGTGTACAGCTGTGATCAGTGTGGCAGAGCTTTTACTCACAGTAGCAGCTTACAGATTCATCTAGCTACCCACTCTGGAATTAAGGCATACAGCTGTGATCAGTGTGGCAGAGCTTTTACTCACAGTAGCAGCTTACAGAGGCATCTAGTTACCCACTCTGGAATTAAGGCATACAGCTGTGACGAGTGTGGGAAGGATTTTACTGAGAAGTATAAACTAAAACAGCATCAGGTCATCCACAGTAGAGAGAGACCGTTCAGCTGTGACTTGTGTGGAAAGTCTTTTTCCAGAAAGGATCACCTAAAAAAACACCAACTCATCCACAGTGGAATTAAAGCGTACAGCTGTGATCAGTGTGGCAGAGCTTTTACTCAAAGTGGCCACTTGCAGAGCCATCTAGTTACCCACTCTGGAATTAAGGCATACAGCTGTGACGAGTGTGGGAAGGATTTTACTGAGAAGTATAAACTAAAACGTCATCAGGTCATCCACAGTAGAGAGAGACCGTTCAGCTGTGACTTGTGTGCAAAGTCTTTTTCCTTGAAGGCTTACCTAAAAAAACACCAACTCATCCACAGTGGAATTAAAGCATACAGCTGTGATCAGTGTGGCAGAGCTTTTACTCACAGTAGCAGCTTACAGATTCATCTAGTTACCCACTCTGGAATTAAAGCATACAGCTGTGACATCTGTGGAAAAACTTTCAGCCTAAGAGGAGCCCGAAATAGACACCTACGCATTCACACCAGACATGATGTGTACTGCTGTGAACAGTGTGGCAAATACTTTGCTACAGACGCACAGTTACAACAACACATGTTTACCCACACTGAGGGACGACCTTATAAATGTGACCTGTGTGAGAAGACTTTTAAATCTCCACATCACCTGAGACGACACCAACAGATCCACACCAGAAAGAGACTCTACAAGTGCAGTTACTGTGAGGTATGTATTTATATTGTTATCTTGTCATTTTAGCCTGACTGTTTGGAACAACTCTGCTCATTAAACTGTGTTAGCATGTTAGCAATTCTACTGCATGGAAAAGCAGCTCTGAGTGATTATTCAGATTTTCATGTCAGTTATGATTTTAGTATTACTGCAGTATTATGGTGGTAGTATTGTAGTTATTGCAGCCCAGTAAACTGAGTGTGTTAACTGAAACAGTCAAATGTAATTGGACGTCTGCAGAGATGCTCTTTATTTCAGGCGACGTTCAGGATAAAAGTGTTGAAGGACTGACTTACACTGTCTTTGTGTCTTTGTTTAGAAGCAGAGCGACACAGATAGATCCAGTTCTCAACCCTGTCATCACTGTGGTGGTGGGAAAGAGTTTCGTTGTGACCTCTGTGGAAAAACTTTCAGTTGGAAAGTTGACTTAAAAACACATCAACGTAGACACACTGGAGACAAACTGAAATATTGCAAAGAATGTGGGAGAAGCTTCACCACATCAACTGAGGTAAAACGACATGAACTGATTCACAGTGGGGTTAAAAAGCACCTCTGTGATCAGTGTGGGTCATCCTTCACCACTGCAGGTCAACTTAAAACACACAAACGAGTCCACACAGGAGAGAAACCGTACAAGTGCAGACACTGTGACAAAAGCTTCTTACAATCAAGTAGTCGTAACTATCATGAACGTACACACATGGAAGGAAACTACAGCTGTGACCAGTGTGACAAGAGCTTCAGGAATCTCAGTTCATACTCTGAACACAAACGATCCCACGTTACTAATAAACTGTTTCACTGTTACCAATGTGCCAAAACATTCACCTCATTGTCTGCTCTGTGCAAACATCAGCGTGATCACTCAGGGCTGAAATCACTCCCATCACTGGATCACAGTGAATCTGAAGAGACAGAAAGATCCTCTGGTTTCAGTGTCAGACTCAAAAAGCTTGAGATCAGGCTCCACAGAGTTCAGATAGAATCATTTAAACTTGTGTTGAACTGAACTGGTTGCTGGGCTGAACTTCTACATAATACAGATTTACATGGGATCTTATTTTCTGTCGTTTTACTGAGTCAGTTTTGTCCTTTTTTCTCTGTCCTGGTTTTGCTCGTCTGTAAATAATTGAAACTCAGTCAAATAGTTCATTGTTCTCCAGCAAAACGTTTTGGAAACTCATGTTTAACCTTTAAAACTCTGACATGTTTTAGCACACAAGGCTTCATCGGGGAGTTCACTCATGATTGGACCATGAGAATAAAGGTTTTTAGTTCTTTCAAAGAGAGTCTTGGAGCTGTTTGATGTTTCTGTTTTTCTGAAACCACCTGAAAGAAAAACTATTGTTCTTGCTTTATGTAGTGTGGAAGTTTTTAATGTTTCTTTCATCTGTGATGTTCTTGAATGTGTTCACATGAAGATGGTACAAATAAACTGTCCTTTTAGCTTTAGCTCCTAATTTATTCATTATTTATGGATGTAGCACAGCAGCAGTTTCTTGATTAACACATGGAGGGCTCGGGATCTGATGGTAAATAATGTTTTGTGTCCTTGTACACATCATACAGCTCAGCTGTTCCACAGATGTCAGGTTTACACAGTGGGATGGTTTGTAAGAACGCAGCTCTCCTGTGGATAAATCCTTACTCTTAGCCTCAGGACCTCACACAGTCCCAGCAGGTTTGGTCAGAAGATTTATCCCTTATACCAAAACATCAGAGTCTCCTTTGCTGTGCTGTTTTCACAAAGAAACGTAAACTGAAGACCTGCACTTACAATGTTTTAATTAGTTTAGCACAGGGGTCAGCAACCTTTAAGACCCAAAGAGCCAATTTGGACCCAGTTTCCACGCAAAAGAAAACACTGGGAGCCGCAAATAGTTTTTGACATCTAAAATGAAGATAACACTGTATATATTGGTTTTTACCTTTATGCTTTGTGTGAACAACTAAGGTGTGCTGCTTATGAAATCCAGGAAGTGTTACAGAGAAAATTAGATTTTATTTATGTAATCAACACATTTTGAACTCTTAAAGAAATATAACAAAAGCAAAGACACCCAGCTCAACTAAAATGATCCATGTAGCAAACAAAAACTGTTGTCAGCCGCCACCCTTATATCGCCTTTGGGCTTTTGGAGCCTTGACCTGACTTTTAAAAAATAATTGGGGGAAAAGCACTATGCTGCTAAAAAATTTAACATAAATATTTGCAAAATTCTGCCTAAATATTTTACCTGGTTAATGTGTGCAGCGGGGCGTGGTCTGCAGCGCGGCTGCAGGGGAGGCGGACGCACCTGAGCACCCGCAATCATGCCTCACTGCCTTAACGTCTGTGCTACCTATGCTGTTGTGTTGTTGTTGGTATATGTTGGGCTGTGAGCTGAAAAGCTACAGCCGGCTGTATGCGTACAGCAACCGTGTGTGAAAAGTGGTCAATATAGAGATGCTGAAAAACGTGTTCATGCAAACATCGTCGGGTCTGCCGTAATATGTTTACAATGAGACTTCTGCTCCTGAATCTCTGCGCACAGCGTCTGCAAATCTGTACGAAGTCACTTTACGCAGGACTGTAAGCTGTCATCTGTCAGGTGTGAACGGTGTTTGTTTTTAACATAGTGTATGGTGGAGAACAGCTGCTGATATAATGTGGATCCAAAGATCCATAATTGGCCTATCTGGGGTTAAAAGTCTCGATAAATGAATGCCGTTTGGCGGTATTTTGGCTTCCGCGAGTGTGATGCTTATTTTGAGCAATTAAAAAAAAATAGAATATAATTTTGTTTTTATGTTTTAATATGACAATAATCTTCCATTTTAGAACTACAAGTTAAAAAGAACTAACATAAATAAAATACACTTCAGCTAAATACTTCTAATTTATTTTCCCAAACCACGCGGAGCCGCAGTATAAGGACTAAAGAGCCTCTAACGTTGCCGACCCCTGGTTTAGCAGATTCAGTGTCTCCATGATTGAATCTGCTGTTTTTATGCTTTTGTTGGTAGAAAGCCAGTTAATACTGAAATCAACTGGCTGCGTGCATCTCTGAATGTAAATTGGTGCACTATTAATAGATCACTCTGGAACGGTATCGTTACCCTAATTTGCCCACTTAGTAAATCTCACTCATGGCCAAGAAATTGAAATAAATCTTGTTTCCCTGCTGGATAGTGATCCACTGTAACTCTGCTCCTCCTTCCTGTTTAGGATTTCTGTGACTGAAGTAAAGTTCCCTCCATCCATCACTTATCCCAGCTAACCCAAAGTAAAATAAAGTTTTGCTCATCTTAAAAAAGCATTACAATAATGGGCATTACCAATGCAAACTGAATAATACAGAAGATGAAAGAATAGACTTTGATCAGTTAATAAAGCTCATGATCTTGATTCATTGTGGCTGCTACACAGATACTTCTGGGTCACTTCTCTCAGTTAGGAACCTTCCTCACCAAAACTGACTGTTGGACCACACCCCTGGTTTCATGAGAAATTGTGTCAGCCATGATTTCTCTTCCTGTATTTCAGAGTAAAGACTGAAGTGACAAATGGAAACATGGTTAAAAAACGCAATGTGAGAGAGACGTTGAGGTCCTTAGAAGTTACCCTGGGTTTTTCTGTCACCCTGCTAGATGTTACACACCTTGTTATTGGACTGATTTCTACTGCTGGACTACTCCTGGGGAGAGCAACAATACTCTTAGGCTATGTCCACACGTACCCGGGTATTTTTGAAAACGCAGATTTTTCTATGCGTTTGCACCTTTCGTCCACACGTAAACGGCGTTTTCGGTCACTGAAAACGGAGATTTCTAAAAACGCCTGCCAGGGTGGATATTTTCGAAAACTCCGTTTTTGCATTTACGTGTGGACGAGGAAAACGGAGAAAACGCAGCGTCATAGGTGTGCGCCTTTTTTGACGTCACACTGTGCGCCACGTTATTGTTTCGGTGAAATTAATTTCTACAATACTGTTACCGTTAATTGTACTCTCTGCGGTGTTTAAATGCTTACATATACACACACAGTTACTGTCCCTCCACACATACGACTCGGTTCTGCTTCTATGCCCCATCTTTATTTACTATTTCCCACCGAGGCTCCTAGACTTCTGATTGGCCAACATTTCTACACGGTTAGGAATATATCGCCACCTGCTGCTTTGGCATGTTCCTAGCAGCGTTTTCCTTCATTTCTGCGTTTACGTGTGGACGGGATTATTTTTAAAAACGAAAACGGAAAATCTCCGTTTTCAAAAATACCCGTGTACGTGTGGACGTAGCCTTACTAATTAGCTCCCTTTCACACCTTTGGGGATATTTATTTTTGTGCTTGCAGCGCTGTGAGCCAGAACAGCGAGAGAAAAATCTGCAACAGCAACGAGCCGAATGCTTAAGTGAATCCCAGCAGCTGCACGTGCTACGCTGATTTAGAGGATATCTTTGCTCTGGATTTATATTTATACTTTTTCATTTCTATATGATTCTTCTTGCATCTAAACAAAGATGATTCAATTCGCTAAATTTTGATGGCTCTTCATGGTCTGCATTTCCCTGAATTTTAAGGATGTGTCGGTGTAGACTTCATGGCCCAACATATTCCAGATTGCATAGCGCGGCAGTGGGTGTGGATAATTTTGCCGAAAAAAAACGGTGGAAGAGTAAACATTTAAAAGTAAGTACTGATATGATGTCTCAACAGGACCTGGAAAAACTAGTCCATGCATTCATTTTTAGTAGGCTTGATTACTGTAACAGCATCTTTATAGGTCTACCTAAAAAATCAGTCAGACAACTACAGCTCATTCAGAACTCTGCTGCTCGAGTCCTCACTAAGACCAAAAAAGTGGACCACATCAGTCCAGCTCTGAGGTCTTTACTCTGGCTGCCTGTCCGTCAGAGGATAGACTTTAAAGTTCTGATGCTGGTCTATAAAGCTCTTAATGGTTTAGGACCAAAATACATCAGTGACCTCCTGACCCAGTATGAACCTTCCAGATCCCTCAGGTCACCTGGATCCGTTTTTTTTATCAGTTCCCAGAGTCAGAACCAGACACGGAGAAGCTGCATTCAGCTTTTATGCTCCATATATCTCCATATATTTGTTTTTGTTTTTTAATGTCGCGTCAAACAGACTTTAACGTGTGTTTGAACGAGCTGACGGTTCACTCGTTCAGCTGAAAGAAAGATGCCTCTGTGCAAGCTTGAACATGTTGTGTGTGCCGTCAGAACTGGATTTCAGTCTAAACTGATGTCCGTGTTGGTCCTGCAGAGAATCAGAATTGGAAAAGTTGTTAATGTAGCAAAAAACAAAATGCAATGCATTTTGTTCATAATCTCCTTAAAGCCATGATCTTTTTTTATCGCTGTCACTGGAGTGGATAAATGAGTCTGCAAAGTTAGAAAAACAGATTTACATTTATTGTTTATTATTTTTATCGAACATCATCCCATCCCATTTATACACATTTAAGAAATAACGTGGAAAATATCCTGTTGTTTGCATTTGGAGACTCGGCATTTGAACCATCCCAAATATCTGCACCAGGGAACCAACTCCTCAAGCCGGTAAAAAGGTCAAGGACACAGTTACTAAACTAACCTGTTTTTAAATAAAAGAAAACCATATAAGCATGAGCCCTGGAATCTCGGGTTAAAAAAAAAGAAGCACTACACATTACTTTTCTTATGTTTAGTATACAGGAGTTGCTGCTCACATTCTGAGTTGCACTAATGTGTCTGTCAGACGTCCCAAATGGACAGACTGCACGCGCACTCACGCTGGACACCTCCTGACCTTATTTCCATGAACCCTCGACTCAGCTGCAAAGTGCTTACGGGGTCAGTTTCATCAGAATTATCTGCCGTCATTCAGACATAAGTTGGGGGATGATCTGACCCTCCTGTGCAGCCATAGACTCCCTCTTCAGATCCTGGAGCTCTTTCATCACTGTATTGATGCGGTCCGCAACTGGACCCCAGCTGGAGACAGATTCCTCCTTGAACACAACAGGAGGAGGTGGTGGAGGCCAGTCCTCTTCCTCTTCCACAGGGGGTGGCTGGAGATGAACAGCAGGGGCTCTGGGCGGTGGACTGAGCTGCAGACTCTCTGCACGGTCCAGCAGCTGCAGCAAACTAGCATGAAGGGCCTGGAAATCAGCCAGCCCGGCTCTCATGTGGTCATGGGACTGCTGGAACAGGAACCTTTCACGTTGTATATCTTCTAACTCTGCTCTCAATGGTGTGACATGGCCGTGTGAGCAGTCATCAGAGGGGTCAGACGGAGGATGGTGGGAAGAACGGGTGTCGCCTCCTGTCTCACTTTCCTCCTGGTAACCTGCACCAAGCCCGGGGAAGTCAGTCTCATAAGCTTCATAGCTGAGGGGACGACGTACATTACGCCGTGGACGCGCACCAAGGGCTGAGAAGTTCTGAATATCATCCATCTTGTTAGGGTAGAAGCAGCTTACATCCGGCTCGAAGGACCATTAATGTTGGGTAGATAGCTTGGACTGGGAGGACTGTAAGGTGCTAGTTCAGGTTTGCAGCTACCACGGAGTGTCGGCCAGAACACTGCTCGGTGGGGTGACCTCTACTGGCCACTCTAAAAACTACAGGTGAACTAACAACTGAACAGAATAAAACCATAACTACGGGGCCTTTTGTACACACAACATACCCTTCGTAAATACTAATGTATAGAAACCCTTTCCAGCAATCGTTCATTTTTTTGTGTGCCTTTTTTTCGTAGTTTGTTAACATGCTGTGTAGGTGTGTACTTGACTAGCTGATATCGACATAACGGGTAAACATCTGGTTTGACTATTGTTCACCTGTAGTTTGAATGCTGAACATTTGCCTGTTTAAATCATAAGACCAGTCACTATACAGAGATGTGCTTCTGAATGTGGACGATGTGTCTTCTGATTCTGTAATGCAGTTCTACTTGTGTTGAGTGATGTAAACAACTGATCGATCTAAACTCTTTAAACGTCAAAATTGATCATTAGATTTTTTATGACACAACAGTGGTGAGTGTTCCCACCTTCTCCTCTTTGTAACTTAACGCGATCTTTCCGTTTTCGAGTTTTGGACATGATTTTGATATCTTCACAGTAGCGATTGACCGCAAAGTAAAGCTACCGGAAATGTACAACCCCACATCTGGTCTCAAACCAGGAAGTTAGCATTTTCTAGTGCACAGGGTCAATACAATCACATAAAATATTATACAATAAAGTGGATTCAAAATATCCACATAATTTTACATCCACAGTGGGGTTTCACAATTAAACTATAAGCAATCAATAATAATAATAATAACAATAATAATAATAATAATAACATTGAGACACATTACACAAATTTCAAAAGCAAATCATCTCTTACAATATTTACAACAACTAAAAGCTCTGTAAATCAGCTTTTAAATGTTCATTGAAGTTTTGAATAGTTGCTAATTCTCTAATTTTATAAGGCAATTTATTCCACTTAACAGATGTAACAGATATAACAGTTTTACAAAAAGTTACTTTTAACTCGAGGATTTACTAAATTGCAGTTTGTTGAAAACTGTGTAATATGATTATGTATTTCATCTGGATACTGCAGCTGAGCAGAAAAAATATGTGGTGTGTTTAACAGAATTGCTTTCTTTATAACTACAAGTATTAAATCCCAGTTCTTTGTATTCCCTACGGCAAAGAAAGACACGGTTCAAAGTGGTCAAAGCTCAAAAACTTATCTCTATTTTTCATTCCCAGGAATGGAGACCTGAACACATGAACACATAAGCTCAGGTCTGAAGCACAAACAGGAAGCCTAGTTATTTATATACTTCCTCTAGACGTCACACACACTTCAAGTTTCGATCAAATACTCTGCTTAGTTTCACTTTCTGGCTGCAGCTCCTATTTTCTGCATAAGCATGTAGTTTCCTGTCAGTACTTTTTGGAACAGACTGTACTCAGAGTTGGGCCTCACAATATAATCAGCAAATAAGCACTAAGAATATATATTTAAATCCCAACAGACCCCCTTTTCCTCTTTTTTAAAAGACGACATAAACCCTAATTTATCTCATTAAGTTTTACTTTCATGTGACAGTAATAGCTCAAATATAACAAACATCTAGCTCTTAGACAGCACCTCACGTTTGCGCTGGGCTGTGAACTGTCCTCCCTTAATTATTACCCCCTTTTTAAGTAGAATCCCAGTTTAAACCCACTTCTGACTTCCCTCACTGTTCACGGTAAAATCCGAACAGATATAATTAGCTTTTCCTAATAACAGTTCCGACATTACTTTTTATCACTCTTTGGAAACAGCCTCTATAGAGTTAAAATTTACTCCTGGTTTTTCGCCCCCTCTACGGGTAACATATATCTGGCCTTGACACTCTTCTTGGGCAATTTACATAACATAGAAATCCTGCAAACTATAACTAAAGTCCTTCTCATTACTTTTATGCTCACATTTAACCTGTGTCTAACGAGCTTTTAGTCTCCTAAACCACACATTCTCTGGAAATGAGGTTCTCTGTGCTTCTTTTCGGTCTCTCTTTCTCTGGTTGGCTCCTGGATTCTTGCCAACCCCTCCGTGGTTTTGCTCTGGTTCTGGAATTGCCTGTAAAACACCAACAAAACACCTTTCCCTGCTACGCCTCCATAACCTATTATGTTCATCAATTGTTCGCTTAATTCAATTGCAGAACACAGTGTGATGGGGAAATCAGCTGTGTTTTGCTGCCCATTTTATTTTGAAAATGGCCCGAACCGGCGAGACACTTCCTGAATCAGTCACATGGTACGGACTGCCCGTGACGCCTCGAACGTCACTGCATACGTAATCAAAGCAAGCCTCGATACGCGCTTCACAAAAACTCCCCCGAGATTACCCGACACAGGTATCGAAGCTTCGACACACAGGACACATCACTACCGTTGAGGCTGCGTACTTTAAATCTGCAGAACCTGAATTGGGATACAGCCATGATGATCTCCAGCCTTGTGCTCGTCAACATTCTCACCTGATCACTCTTCATAACATTCTGGAGTGTATGCAAATTGCTATTATAAAAACTTAAGCAGCAACTTTTCCAATTTCCAATATTTATGCAATTCTCAAAACTTTTGGCCACGACTGTATAACCTCTTTTTAAGTTTTGTGGATATTATACATGGTTATGCTCAGGATATGTCGGCCAGTTTCCACTGGAAATGCCTTTTGGTTAAACTAGCAGCGAGGAATTTGCATTTGCACTGTTAAATTTTTATATAACTTTAATGCACATAAAAAAACAGCTGCTTGTTTAAGTGAAAATACATTGATGGGTTTTTTTTAATAAAGTTGTGGAGTTTATTTTACATTTATATTTATTTATATTTAGTTTATATCGTCAGTTATATCGTTATCGCAAATTTTCAAATGTATATCGTGATAAATATTTTTGGTCATATCGCCCTGCTCTGTCTGTCACCTTCTGTGTTGAGCTCATTGTTTTCTCTGTAGTGGCTGAGCTGAGTCCAAGTAGCTGAAAATGTTCCTCTGCTGCTCCGTCAGACTCTTCTCCTCCTGCTGATCAGCTGGGACACAAAACAGATCTTTGTTAGGCTCCACACTGCACTGAAGAGTCAAAGTGTCTCATATGTTCATCTGACAAGTAAAAGAACACATTTTTGTTTCCCGAGGTGGGAAACTTATTGGAAACAAACACAAAAGGTTTGAGCACCGATACCTGGCATTGCTGGCATTGAAAGATGGAATGCCAGCAATGAGGATTGTCAAGACTAAAACCAATCATTAAGCAAAGACAACAGAGATCATTTGTTTCTGTTTATTTAGCATTCACAACATTTGTAGTTGCCTTCTGTACAGGGGAAGTCCACGCACACTGTGTGGTACCGCCATCCGCAGAAGGTGCATTCAATCTCTGTAAGAAAAACTAGATTGTCTGAGACTGAAATGATATTAACAAAAGGAGTGGTGATTTGTAAAACTTCAAGTGTATGATAAGGCGAAAACAAATACACAATTGCATGTCATGTAGTTGAAGGTTTTTTTTCTTCTTTTGGAAGACCGGAAAACACTGAAAGTTACAAATGTATTGTGCTTGAAACAAATTCAAAATAGGTGATAAAGCCAGCTGCACATGTGTGTCACAAGTAAATCTGGCTGTATAATAAACAGAAACAAGTGATCCCTGCTGTCTTTGCTTAATGATTGGTTTGAGTCTTGACAATCCACATTGCATTTTTCAATATGTTTGTGGGTGGATTTGAATGCACCAGTGTAAGTGCAGCCACTCAGACTCAATGTGGTCATAGAAACAGGTGCAGATGTGTCACGAGTTAATCTAGTAGTAGGCTATGGCACTTGGCCACAGGTGGCAGTAGTGGACTGACCTCCATTTGAGACTGCTCCAGCTGCTCTGTGACAGTCAGTAGATCTGCTACAAATTGCAGATCATATGCAAGTTTTGGAAATTACATTATAAATATTCCTAACTTAGCCATGGCAGCCATGTTGATGTATTACCTATATTGGCTGAAAATGTTCATTTCCAGAGAAAAGACACAGGCAGACTATGCTTACAGGATGTGATGTTACATGTTATTATGTGATGTTATTGAAATCATCATGAATAACGGGGGTGGTGATTTCTATAACTTTGTGTATATAATTTGGCATTTCTTACTGATGTAGGCCAAAAATAAATACATAATAAAATTTAATTTATTTTAAAGGTTTATTTGCAAGACACAAAATCAGAGAAAATAGAAAGTTCCACATGTATTGTGGAACTTTACACACACACACACACACAACATATTAAGGATTGTACATTAACATAAAACTGTTGTTTCACCAGAGAAACACACACACACGGAGAGAGAGAGAGAGAGACAGAGACAGAGAGAGAGAGAGAGAGTGTATATGCAAACAGCCATCATAATTCGTCATACAATGAGAACATGACAAATCAACAATGACTAATTAATATTAAAATCTGTAACATAATGAATTGTTTGGAGTTTAGTCTGATTGTTTCAGGATGACCTGCCATTATCCAATGACACATCTGCTTCCTGTATCTTTTGCTCGTTTCTCCTCCTTTTCTTTTCTCTTTTTCTAAACTGAGCACCTGATGGCTTTGAACTTTTCTTGTCCACCTTCCATTGGTTTTAATTTTGCACTCCAATATGAACACAAATCCCCCAACTAGAGTATCACCACAATTAACCTAATAGACCTACACCTTAGTTCACAGATTCACTTTGTCTAAGGATTATTTCTGGGATTTTACACAACCCAGTATTCAGATCGTGAATACATAATGGGCTTGGATTTACAACATTATGAATGAAATGTGCTCTATTTGGAAGCAGCATGTCTCCCTCCCCTTTCCAGGGGTTGTGTGTGAGACTTTAAATCATCAATCTGTAAATTATAAACTTTTATTTGTTATTGATCCGTTTACCCCTGGTCCTAAAGTGAATATTTATTTTCTACTCTTCTTATATTTATTGTTTGTTTACTTGCACTGCTGTAACTGGAGCCTCGTCGTCTAGTCTCTCTATATACTGGACTGTATGTAGCGGAGATGACAACAAAGTTTACTTTGACTTCAGCAGCGAGCAGGCGCACCGAGGGCTCTCGCGCTCACTTTTCGCTTATAGAATTTATAGAATTTCGAAAAAACATCGGTGCAAACTATAAGTCTGTATCATAATATCTGGTGTTTTGTGTTTGTTGTTTTGTTTTTATTTTGTTTTATTTTGCGAGTTGATTATTAGATCCCGATCGTTTACTCTTGCTGTCCTGTGAACAGCATCGGCATGAGAATATCACCAGGTAAACCCGCGACATTTTTAAACATTTTGTTGTTCAAGAGGAACAAGACTGATGGAGTGTGTTTTAGGTAACCTCACAAATGTCACAGATGACACATTTAGTGTTTGGTGCACATCTGTTCAACCAACTCCAGTTAATCTGGAACACCAGTCCACATGTATATATACTCTCAAACACACACACACACACACGCACACACACACACACACACACACACAGAGCCCTTTTGAATGTTTGCAAGTATGTGTATGTGGTGTTAAATAGGCCTATACTACTGCGCTTTGATGTCGCTCGTAAGGGTGAAACTCATTGTGAAACGTTTGAGAACCACTGCTACAGAACAATGGAGATTTCCGTTTTATGGTAACACCTGCAACTCACGTGACGCCCAGAATTGTACAATACTGATGCTTGAGAGCGCGCGTGTGATGCAAGTATGTGTAGAGTGTTGAGCGCGTGATCAGTGATGAGAAAAACAACTCACGAAACTTGACATTTCTATACTCGTGGCTCACTTGCACTTCTAATTTATTCGTTTGCACACTTACACACACACAGCTGTGGTTTCCTGTTTTGCTACACTCTGGAGAGCCTCGCCTTTAACGGTCTTCTCTCACAGAGAGCAACAGAAAACTTCATTCAGAAAACTTCGAAAAACTCGAGATTGACTGAACTCAGTTCAAAGTTACCTTGGCACTTACCTTTAGATGTGAGAGGTAGTGATGGTCCGCTTGAAGCTGACGCTCCGGTGCGTGTGTCAAAAAGATCAACACGCTGCTTCAGAAGCACTGTGTCGAGGCTTGATTCGTTTGGCCAGAGTCACGTGATTAGTGACGTCTGAAGCTTCATTTAGAACATACTTTTTTTATTGAACTTTATTGAAACACAATGAGTGTAGAACATACAAACAGATGAAGTTTACAAAAGAACAGAACATGAACATACAGAACCAGGAGTAAAAAAAATTATTATATGAGTATGCGCAAAAATCAACATATAAATATTGTTCTGAGAGGCTTTTTGTTGGTTGAGTCTGATATTGATTGTATGTACAATTCCATATCCTTAGAAAAAGGCAGAAATATGGTGTTTTATTAATAAACTTACATTTATGGATAGAAAATTTAGCTAAAAGTATTAACAAATGTATTATAAAAACATTTATCATTCTTCCTGGGGAACTTCAAGAAACAGAATAAAACATTTTCCCATTATTAAGAAAACTCCATTAAAATATGGACAATAAAAAAAATGCTAAATTCCTTCCAGAATCTCTGTGTAGAGGAACAGTACCAAAAAAGATCTGTCACAGTTTCTGGATGATCCCCACAGAAAGTGCAGTTAGTATTTATGTCTCTTTTAAATGTTACATATAGGGACTGGCACTGAGCCAAATTTAGCAATGCCAACATACTGTAAAAACAATATTTGTCTGTTATATATAATACATCTATATATACTGTCAAAGATACTTGTCTTTGAGTGAAGATTTAAGGTGATAGGAAATATAAATAACTGCAACTTGAATCTTTACTGAAGCTCAGTATTTGACACGGAGTTCAAACTCACTGCTGTAATAACTAATAATGATTAATATAATAACTATAATATTGGCCATATTATATTTACTTTACCAAAGTGAGATGACTTTAGTCTCATGAACAACATTAGCTAATTGTTATTTACTAGCTAATCTTAAAATTGTTCAGTACAGAAATGAAGCTCAAAAATCATGTTTTACAGTCCTGTGGTCTCAGCCTCAGATACTTATTAAATCACACAGAGCTCATGTAGAAACAAGTGAACAAAATATGTTCTCCTTCATTTCTGTCAAACAAAGCTGTATGAAACCAGATGTTAGTATCATGGTTGCTAGGCAACCTGGGCAGGCTAGACATCCCATTTCACAAGCCTACAAGCCTTGCACTTCCGGCCTTAGCGGTCTTTGAGTACGCGGCCCTTGAGGACCATTAAGGCTGCGTACTTTAAGGCTGCAGACCCTGAATTGGGATACAGCCCTGGCCTGATTGGGGAGGGGACCAGAGAAAACTACGGAGTCCGACATTGTTTTGGCAAAGTTACACACTGATTCAATATTGATTTTAGTGACCTCCGATTGGCGTAACCGGGTGTTGATTGATTGACTGATAATACTATATTCATCCCAAGGGAAATTGGGTTAACCCTCTCAGGCTCAAATAAAGTTTTTGTTGCTAATGCACAACCGAGTCCTGCAGTGATACTTCTGAGTAAAAAAAAAAAAACAACTCATAAAATATGTATGTGGGGTAATCAGGTTGTTAGTTTTTAACTGTTCCAAACCGGCAACGCCTGCCTCGAGCGGGTTAAGGCTGCCAGCCTTGCCAGCGCCATCTTACCCTCCCAACCATACATACATTACACAAACATCACATGATTCCAGTCAGTATCAGCAGATTCTTGAGAACAATGTTGAAGAATCAGTGACAAAGTTGAAGTTGCGCCGGGGCTGAAACTTCAACAAGACAACAATCCTAAAAACTGCTCAAAATCTAGTAAGGCATTCATGCAGAGAAACAAGTACAATGTTCTGGTATGGCCATGTCAGTCCCCAGACCTGAATATTATTGAAATTCTACGGTGTGACTTGAAGTGGGCTGCTCATGCTCAAAAACCACGAAAACTGGCTAAACTGGAGATGTTGTGGAGATGGTCCAAAATACCTTCAACCAGAATCCAGACTGTCATTGGAAGCGATAGGAAGCAATTAGAGGCTGTTATTTCTGCAAAAGGAGGATCTACTAAATATTGATGTAAATTTTCTGTTGGGGTGCCCAAATTTATGCAGCTGGCTAACTGAAGATTACGAAATGGTAATCTTAATGGTAATCTTAAACCTCTAGATTAAGGTCTGTTGTCAACTACTAAGTGAAGAAGCAGTTTTTGTGAAGACCACTCATTAAACGCTATTAAAGACAAAGTCACAGGGAGAAGTTCTTTTGAATGTGGCCACAAATTAATTTAATTTACAGGTGCTGCGCTGCAGTGGTTTGAATCATAGCTATCTAATAGACTCCAGTTTGTGCATGTAAATGGAGAGTCCTCTTCACACACTAAGGTCAATCCTGGTGTTCCACAGGGTTTAGTGCTAGGACCAATTCTGCTTACAGTATACATGCTTCCCTTAGGCAGTATCATTAGAAGACATAGCATACATTTTCTATGCTATGCGGATGACACCCAGCTCTATCTGTCCATGAAGCCAGATAACAGACACCAATTAGTTCAACTACAGCAGGGGTGTCCAAACTTTTTTCACTGAGGGCCACATACATAAAAATATAGGATGGGCTGGGCCACTTACTAGAAATTAGGTATATAACTGTCAGGGGAAAATTCCCAAATAGAAAGCTGCCAAAGTAAAACAGAGACACAGTGAGACAATATAAAAAATCATATGTACAATGGGTGAACTCTCGGGAGAGTCACACAGTACTCTTCTTTATTGCAGGTTATATAGGCATGTAGGTTACACAGCAGACGGAGGCAGTCTCCGCCTGTTCTCAGAATATATTGCTTAACTGACAAATGCATATCTTACTAAACATTCTGTCCGTACTATACTAAACGTCTGCTTAAGTGGCATTTTCCGTTGCTCTTTGCACAGGAACTTGTCTTCACAGGCATTTGATAAGCATAGGCAAGGTTTCATGTTTTATCAGGGTGAATCGTCATTCAGAGTTTACACAATCACAAGCAAAGCATATTTGAATAATAAACAAAATCTTTTCACATTTCCCTCCTGTTGTTTAACTTTCACACTAGTTAAAACACCATTGATTTCTTGCAGTGCATTTTTAATCAGCACGTCATACATTGGTGTATCACAGCATTTCAGTGTCAGGGGGATTTATCATCATCTTTGTCCATGGGCAGTGTCAGGTATGCCTGCACATGAACTGCAACAACTTTATTAATCATTGATTGTGCACATGGCAAAATACAAGAAGTAAAACAACAGAGTAGGAGTAGAAGAACTCCTACAAAAACCAGTCCTTTTATTAAAAGAGATTTCCAGGAACCACTCAACAGCCAGGTAAGCCAATCTTCAGTGTTCGTGACATAGTCCTGTTGCTGAGCGTCCCTGAGTTGTTTCAGCGTGCGTAAGGCGTCGGTCATGTTGGAAGAGTGAACATTATCTGGAATGTACGTACAGCATGTGTTGTTAAAGAGTATACAGAGTCCTCCTTTTTCAGCCAGAATCATGTCCAGTGCGACTCGGTGTTGCATCACAGTTATGCGCAGGGCATCAATCTCTTCATTTTGTTGATTGTTGATTTTGCACGAGGCATTCAGGAACAGTCCAAAGCGGTAATCCAAAGTTTCAATCCTTAAAATGTTCTTTCCGGTGCCCACCCATGGAAACAGTGAGTGGAGGACCTTTTGTCCGGTGGTCCAAAGCTTAAATCCCTCTGGCACATCACTGCCATAGATGGGGTCATGTGGTTCCACTGCGGAGACGTCTCGTCGTCGTCTTGTAGTCTGAGAGATATTTACAGCTGACATCCTGAAGGTGTGGTCTGAAATGAAGATTGGGGCACAGGTGCCCGTCCATCCGGGTGGCAGTATGAAGTAGGCACGTTGTCCACACAGCCAGTACTCACTGTAGGGTGTCCAGTCGTTGCCAGTATAGGTGAAGACAGTGTCCCAGCCTTGGTCCCAGTCCGTGCTTGACAGGTACCAGTCATATTCGTTCCACTTGTCACCTTGATAGCCTCCAATGTGGAATGAGTTTAGTGGAATGGCTATTGTCAGGAACACTGAGAACACAAACATGAAGCACAGGGTTGTGACTGTTGTTAGCTGGCATCCTGTTGTCCAATATTGACGTCGTCTATGTCCATCTCTCCTTTCTCCCTCAGTGGAATCTTGGGTTCTTTGTCTAGCATCTCCATTCCTGTGAGTGTTCTCCTCTTCTCGACCACCAGACACACCCGTAGCCTCTAATGAGTAGACCTCAGCCAGAGGAGTGGGATCACGAGTGTTGCCACTGATCACCCTACCCCCCACCGAGCGAACACTAGAGGTTGGGGAGGACCAGAGTCTAAACTTATCACTCACTTTGAGGAGATGTTGGTGGGTCTTGGATTGGTTCAACCTTCTTTGTGTGGCTTTGATGAATCCACGAGGGTCGTTCAGCAATCCTGCATGCTGTGGGTGTTGTGAGCAGGACCTGGAAGAGACTGGGAGAGAATCACGCGGCAGTTGGTTGCTCAAAACTATTTCTTTGTTTTCCAGTAGTTTTGTCATCCACTCTGCTTTTGTTGGGGGCAGGGTGCTTTGGTTTAGCTGACCACACTTTTCAACAGTGATGTGTGACTGTGAGAGCAGGATGCCTATGTAGGAGAGCTGTCTTGCATGTGTTAGATAAGAAAGATTAGCCTGTAGTAGTATTGGAGTTACTGCGTGTGGGACCTTGATAATCAGCTTGTGTCCCAAAACAATGTCGGCAGATTTTTTAACAGCCTCTGCTGCTGCTGCACAGGCTTGCACACATGTAGGTAGGCCTGAGGCTACTGAATCTAGTTCACATGAGTAAACGGCTAACGGTCGTTGTTTGTCACCAAAAGCTTGGGTCAATACTGCTTTCATATAGCCTGAGCTGCCATCCACATGCAAATGAAATGGTTTCTCATAGTCTGGCAGTGCTGTTTTGTTTTTCTGTACCTTTACTGCATGCTCTGCATGCTGTAAAGCATCAGCTAGACTTCCGGTATTTTGAGTGACCCAATGTTTATCTACGTGGGCGCGGACCTTTGGGAGGAGGCCTTTTAGAAACGCGTTTTTTAGTTGTTGTTCAAAAGGGGTGTTCACGCCCTCATCATATTCTAGACCTGAGTTTTGTCTAAAGACTGGTCGTAGTCTGTCTAGGAAGTCAGAGGCAGACTCGTTTTCTTTTTGCTTTGTTTCTCCTATTTTTCCGTAATCTGGGTTTGGCGCCTGAATTAACGGAAATTGCCCTAACGGGCCTGGAGGCCATGGCGGTGGGTCTTCGCGGGTCATTAGGTCCAGTTGTTGTCTCGCTGAGACATAAGGGTCTTGTGGTTTCACGAAGGGATTTTTTGAAACAGGGGAATAAGGATTTGGGGGGTATGGTTGCTCAGTATCAGGGGGACTTGGGGCTGAGGGAGGTGGTTGACAAGGAGGAGGATTGGTGGTTTCGGTAGGTGGCTTTTCGCTTTGTTTATTTTGCTTTTTGTTTCTTTTCTCTTCACGCTTTTTACTTTCCTCCTGCCATGGTACAAAGAAACTTACGTATTCGAACATGCGCAGGACTTTCTTTTTGCCACTAGTCTTTTCTATCTCTGCGTGTAGGCATTTACTTAATTGCTGTATTTGGCCAGGGCTACAGTTCCCCTCCCAGGCGGTGCAGTTTGTTTTTTTGGGATTTCTCCACCTATTTGCGCTTATCTTTCCTGCACCAGGGCATTTTTTCTCTAACCATTGTTCATCTGCAGTCAATTCGGGTTTTGTAGATTTATTTCCCATATTTAATTTTTGATTTATTTTATTTGATAGTTCTTTGTTTATTTAGCGCTTAGTAATACACACACACACCTGCGGCGCTTTCGCTGGCACGAGAACAGAGAGAGGTGGCTGACACGCCCTTCTACTTTTGAGCTATTCTCAAAAGCGGTGTCAACTTTATGTGATAAAACACGACCTTCTTCTCGATTCACCAGTACTTCAGCAACCGACAGTAAACAAATCAGTGGAATAGTTCAGCCTCCTTATTGTGCTGTAGAAATCAACTTATTCCACCAAAAAAACAATAAAAGACAGACAGTTTTAACGCGCGTTCACGCTACCAGCTTCCTTAAAGCGAGCGTAGTGCTTCCAGCCTTTTAAACTGCGGAATGAGTCCACGCAGGACTACCAATTCCGTCTTACAGGCGAGTCCCTGACTTCCAGCCTTTTTAAACTGCGGAATGAGTCCACGCAGGACTACCAATTCTTACAGGCGAGTCTATTTTTACCCTTTCAGGGAGCTACCAATCATTCTTAGACGAGCTCAATATTTATTTTACTGCTTCCAACCCTCTGCGGGCGAGCTGACTACCAGTCCTCAGGACGAGCTTAATGCTTCCAGTCTGTCGTGGACGAGTCTGCTTCCAACCCTCTGCGGGCGAGCTGACTACCAGTCCTCAGGACGAGCTTAAT
Organism: Oreochromis niloticus; assembly: GCF_001858045.2. Classification (NCBI taxonomy): domain Eukaryota; kingdom Metazoa; phylum Chordata; class Actinopteri; order Cichliformes; family Cichlidae; genus Oreochromis; species Oreochromis niloticus. The sequence goes on from NW_020327514.1 coordinate 146,409, forward strand.
GCTTCCAGTCTGTCTTGGACAAGTCTTTTACTGCTTCCAGCCCTCTGCGGGCGAGCTGACTACCAGTCCTCAGGACGAGCTTAATGCTTCCAGTCTGTCTTGGACGAGTCTTAAGTATCGTTTTCGTTTTTGCGCAAACCTTTATTATCTCAAAGTGGTCTGTCCTACCTTGGCGCTGGTTTCTTCAGATGCACCTGATCAGCCCCCGACGGTGCGGACCGCTTGTAAAACGTTGCAACGTGGGCTTCTCGTACCGACGGGACCTGGTGAGGTGCTTTCTGTGAGAGCTGCTTTAAATAGGCTGTCTCATCCGGCTTCGAAGGACCAAGAAATGTCAGGGGAAAATTCCCAAATAGAAAGCTGCCAAAGTAAAACAGAGACACAGTGAGACAATATAAAAAATCATATGTACAATGGGTGAACTCTCGGGAGAGTCACACAGTACTCTTCTTTATTGCAGGTTATATAGGCATGTAGGTTACACAGCAGACGGAGGCAGTCTCCGCCTGTTCTCAGAATATAGATTGCTTAACTGACAAATGCATATCTTACTAAACATTCTGTCCGTACTATACTAAACGTCTGCTTAAGTGGCATTTTCCGTTGCTCTTTGCACAGGAACTTGTCTTCACAGGCATTTGATAAGCATAGGCAAGGTTTCATGTTTTATCAGGGTGAATCGTCATTCAGAGTTTACACAATCACAAGCAAAGCATATTTGAATAATAAACAAAATCTTTTCACAATAACCTTAACTGTAGGTTATTAATGTTAGAAAAATCATTTAAAAGTGGTCAAATGTGTTATATTGTTGAATATAATTAAAGACCAAACTGCCTTCATCACAGCTTTCCATAAATGGATCTTTATTGATTTATTCAGAAAAAGCTTTGGTAGCTCATTCTCAGAACAGCAGCAAATTTCTTCTTAGACAGAAGATTTACAGCACAGAGAAAAAACAATAAAGGGGAAAATGGGACGGGTACATTTCAAGCTTGTTATTTAAGTTCTTAGGCTTAGCAACACAACTATTAACGTTCGTTTGAAACGGTTATCAACATTAACAGACTGAACTGGACTTAATAACAGGAGTGCATATAATTTTAGTAAATTACTCTGGTGAGTATCAGCTGCGCTGGGTATGTAAATCGGGCCATCCAGCCGCGGTGCTCATCGTACGCCACTCGTGCCAAAAATCCGGACAAATGTCACTTGATCAAGGAGCAGATCTGCATCAGATGAGATCAGCTGACTTTGCGTGTGCGTGCGCTGTGCACAGCGGTGTGTACTCTGTGTGTTAACAAGAACAACGCATATAAGAAAGTGGTGCACAAAAGCAGGGTAGTGACAGAATTGATGCGCATTATTGATATTTGAAGCATGTGTACCTGCACATGCATGCTTATTAACACACGGGTACTGTGGAATATATTTTTACTCACCTAAAGTGCTTGTGCTCTCGTCCACTCTCCGCAAAAAAAAATTAGCAGCTGTGCGGTTTCTGTGGCATCGGTGCTCTCATCGCATGCGATGGAGTAAAAATCAAAAGCACAGCTTTATCAGACAGTTGCAGTTTAATGTTGGCTGACGAGTCTTCAGTGCGTGGCACAACTGTATTTCTGGACATGCTGACGTTGTTGAAGTCCTGCACTTTTTCCAGGCAAATTATTTCGGTGACTTTAACGAGGCAGTGTTTTATGAGGTCTCCATCTGAAAAAGGCTTGCCATGTCTTGCGATGAGTTGGGCGACCTCATAGCTGCTATTGGAGCCTTTTCCTGGACAATTTGAGCACGATTTAGCGCTATGTAAATAAAATTGAATTGAAGAGATGTCATCGTGGATATCCTTAATCACGGCACTAGGTTAACTGAAGTAGAACAACGTGTGAGCAAACTTGAGACAGTAACTGTGGACCTGAGAGATACGCTAATTCGGTGTCTGGACCAGCAGAAAACTCTCCAGACCAAAGTCACGGACCTGGAAGGAAGATTGCGTCTCAACAATCTCTGTATATATGAAATTAAAGAAGGTGCTGAGGGGAATGATATGATGGCATTCAGTACAGCTTAAAGAAAGAACTTGCCCTTCTGGAAAATGAGGATTTGCAAATTCCGCGTGCTCACGGATCACTGGGACCAAAGCCGCAAGACACAGTGATTGCAAAGTCTACTCAGGTTAATGTTCAGAGGTATGACATAAAAGACAAAATTCCGAGAGCAGCTTGGGCTAAGAACATTTCTTATGAGGGCAAAACTAGATTATACAGCCCTGTTGAGCACTAAGATCATCTTCCCAGTCACTTTTGGTACAGCCGAGTCCCGGCTGAAGACTAGAGGTGACCGCACGTTTGCCTTGGCTGCACCTGATCTGTGGAATAACCTCCCCATTGCCACCTTTGAGTCCGATTCCATTCAATCTTTCAAATCGCGGTTAAAAACCTATTTATTTAACCTCACCTTTTCTACCAGTTAATGCTTGTTTGTTAGTTAGTTTAATGCTTGCTGCTACCTTCATTTTATTCTTAACCTCTTTTAATTATTTTACATTTTTCTTGACTCTTTTATATTTTTACACACAATGTTCTAATATGCTTTTATATGTATTTCTGTGTTTTAATGCCATTAACCTGCTAGCATGTTTGGTACTTTGCCATGGCCTTCATCTTTCTCTTTTACTTACATCTGACCCTCTCACATGTTCAGCACTTTGGTATACCACTGGTTTTTAAATGTGCTATATAAATAAAGTTTGTTGTTGTTGTTGTTGTTAGTAGGACAGAGATCAAGAGTATAATACGGCACAAAATGAAGGAAAGGTGGCAAAAGCGATGAGAGGAAGAGAGGAAAGGGCGATGGTTTTACAAAGTCCAAAAGAAAATAGGAGAAATGAGAAGCACAGGAAGCAACAGGAGAGAGGAGACTGTTATATCTCGACTTAGATTCGGGCACACTGGTTTGAATGGCAAATTAGTTTTAAAAGGGAAACACCGTACAGGGGAGTGTGAGTGCAGTAGAGAACAGGCAACAATAGAACATGTTTTATTGCATTGTCAGTAGTATGATGCTGAAAGACGACTGATCAAAAAGCTTGACGATATGAAAGTGAAAGTGGACTTGGTTGTTTTATTTTGCAAGAACTCTATAAGTGGATCTACTTTCACTCTATAAGTGAAAATTTGGGGTTTTAAGGCAGAGTTATTTGTTTGGGGGGATTTTTTTATTTTGTCATTTCGGTCCACACTCCACACCAGTTGGTGGCGCTAATGCACCATTTTTCTTTTTGCCAACCACTAATAAACCTTATAAAGAAGACGAAGAAGAAGAAGAAAAAACCCCAAAAAGAAGAAGAAACCACATAGTTCCCGTTTCATTCCTGTGTGTTTCTCATTTTCCCCCTCTCACTAGTGATGGCCAAATGAAGCTTTCTGAAGAATTGAAGCTTGTATTGAAAAACGGTTCATTACTCGAAGCTTTTCAACAGTCCTGTCTGGTGACATCTGGTGGGCAAAAATATGAAGAGCAGCTTGAATCTACAACGAACTGAAACAAACTGCTCGATAATGACAGCCAACTCTACAGAGTGGAGTTTACATTCCTGTCTGATATTGGGTCACCGTTGTGTTGCTTTGAACATGTATTTTTTGGGTGAAAAAATTGTTTATTTGTTTAAAACATTTTGATCAACCTTCTTTGTTTAAACAAGCGCCACGGTGTGGTCTCTCTTTGTTTGCAACTTCTTGATGTTGGTAGATAGTAATAATTGAAAAATACATGTAATATACACATTATAATGTACAACACATTATGGAGTATGCTTCTGCTGTGAGGTCCTGCCTCCATGTACTAATACAATTAATCACTGGACAGCTGAACAGGTATGTTTATTAATAATATTATATTAGGCCAATATTCTTATACGTATTTTTGACCTGGGGGTAGAATTGATTGTGAACTGGAAAGGTAAAATGCTTATGAACTTGCAAATTAAAAACATGATGCATTTAAGGTAACCCTTTTTCATTTTTATTTAAGAAGAGAATTTGTTCCACTGTGTGATGGCCAAGTCTGCTTGTTTTCATGTAGTAATTTCTCCTGCCTTAAAAAAAAAAACCCTCTCAGAAGAGGCTGGAGTGCACAGAAAGTGGTAGAGATGCAGGTATCTGGTCGTCCTGGGTTCCACAGACTATCAGCTAAAAAGAATAAACACATTAAATTGCTGCACATTTGTAGAATAACATTTTAAGATTACTTACATTACATTACATTAAATCTAAATAGTCAAAAGGAAGTCTTTCTAAAGTTATTTCATGATATTTATATTATGAAAAGCAGATTTTTGACAATTTAAGTTTTTTACGTTTTTAGATAAATAAACACGCAAAAAACAAAAACAAACAACAAGAACAAAGCTGGCAAACCCAATCAAAACTGACCAAAATCAACCGAAAATACTCCCACACGACAGAACTTCTCCTCTGCTTCTCTGGCTCCATATCTCTCAATAGAACGATCTGTGGTTTTCTATCTCTCACCATCAGAACACTCTGATTCACTTCCTTATAAACTGTCAGGGTCCTGGGTCTGAGCGACCCAGGATCTCTGAGCAGCTATGGACTTATGTTATATTATATGTATGGTGTATGCATTTTTGGTGTTGCTGCCACTACTCCCTCTTCTCCCTGTTTGCGTGTGTGTATGTGTGTTTCTGTGGGCACGAATAGAAAAAGTTATATATTTTACTGTAACAACCACAAACATGTTTAATGAATTATATTTCATAATTTTAAATGCAAATATAAATTGACAATTTTAAAATTATATGCAAAAGTTTTGCAACCAACAAAGTTATTTGCAGCCATTTACCTTTACCCCCCTTTTTTTAATAACCATTTCAAACAATTTACAGAACAATCAGCTGTTCTGCATTCAATAAGATGCCACACAAACTATCTGTGCCACTCCAAATATTTCTGTCCACTATAAAGGAGAACATCACAGCCTGATACCTGCGGGTCTGACAGCAGCAGGTGTATCACTCCTGTTTCTACCTGGAGACAGCAGTTGCCTCATTGTTCTGACACACAACACAAAACTATCCACAACACTACACACTAACTACACAAGACAACACACTACACACACCAAACACGCTAAACGTCACAAATCTCTCACATCTCAAAACTCTCTCTCTCTCGGCATCACTCCTAAAACTTCCCCCTCTTCCTAAACAACCAAATGTCATGTTTCCATATCATTTTTTGATTGGTCGACGTGGTGCATTTTTCCAACAACATGAACAGGCTGATTTTTGTTTGCTCATAAGCAGAGAGTGCTTGCCAGCGCTGTCCTTAGACAGTAAACGTGACGAAACTATTGAGGAAAAAATGCCGCGTATAAATTGTTTATCATGACTCTGGTTTTACGTGGCCTATGAACACAATTTATAAACTGGTATATATCACCTTGTTGCTTTGTCATCTTGAAGTGGTCATGTGATTGGCTTACCACGACTACTTTATTCTTCCTCAGTCAAACAGCAGCACTCATGTGATTGTTTTGCCCCCTTAGCTCCAGGTGTTGTGCCAAAAAGTGATTGTCAGACAGAAAGTGATTACCTCCGCGGGAGCGTGCAGCTGCTTGAAGCTGTAGCGTCCAGATTACTTACAGCTACTTCCATGCAACTGATATAAGATGAGGTAAGCTGAACACAGCTTCAACCGTCTGTTTGTTGAAAAATAGTAACGTGACCGCACCGCATTTTCTTGTTAGTAACGGTAACGGCGTTTCTGCACAGATTACTGCACAGAAAAGTTTGTGAGCAATGGTAAAACCTCAAATTTATGCTGCTAACACTAACAATTCACTAAACAAGGGAAGATACAACAATCATAAGGCAAGAAGCAGCAAAATGCAGAATCAGAAAGAAGCAAAAAGAGGACTGGAAAGTTCCAAGTCTAAGACAACGCCTGAGAATGCTAACGAGGAGAATGCTACGCCCAGCAACGTGCTAATGGATAGCTGCCATAACTACGCAGCTACTGCGGTAACACTCACGTTAGCCAAAGAGGAAATGTATGAGTTCCCACCTCTCCCTGTTACACCTCTTAAATCACCAGCTCTGAAGAAGGTGATGTAAACCAGATAATTTACAGTTTATCGGCACTAATAAACACCAGGTCTGATAACATCGAGAGCATGGTGAGAGAGAACTGGAACATGGTGGGAGAGAATACGATCAAGATTGAGGGTGTTCAATAATTAGACACAATAATTATTGTTCAATAATTAGACACAATAACAGTACTTTCATTACAGTAAATATATATGGTTACAATAATAAAACTGAAAATGATAAATTACTTGACTGCTTAGAAGAAAGAATTAATTTCTGTCTCAGATGGCACAGATGGTTTAACTGCAGAGTTTTATAAATCATTTTCTAATCTCCTGGCTCCGTTCTTACTGCAGGTTTTCAAAGAAAGTATAGAGAATAACACCCTCCCTCCTACTCTTACTCAGGGTCTCATAACACTTATTCCAAAGCCAAACAAAGACTTACTTCTTATTGATCATTGGAGACCCATCTGTCTGCTCAATAATGACTATGAGATTATGGCTTTAGTACTTGCTAACAGAATTAAAGAGTTCTTGGATACAATTATCGATGAGACACAATCAGGCTTTATGAGAAATAGACACATTTCTAATAACATTAGACTGGTTATGGATCTACTTGATTACTCTGATTTGGTATCTGACAATAGCTTCATTCTCTTCCTGGATTTTTAAAAGGCTTTTGATACAATTGAACATCAATTTATTTTCCACTCTTTGGAAAAATTTGGCATTTTTCTGTAAAGCTTCAAAACCTTGTACACGAATTGCAATAGCTCAATTAAAATGATTAGACTCCACCCCGAGATTTGACCTGTTATACAAGGAATCACCATAGCTGATAAGGAGCTCATCATCAGCCAGCTAGCTGATGACACCACACTCTTCTTGAAGAATGCAAATCAAATCCGTCCAGCCCTTAGTGTTATTAGAGATTTCTCTGAGGCATCTGGTTTATGTCTAAATCTAAAAAAATATGAATTACTAGCAATTAAAGACTGCACTGCAAATGCTATCTGTAACATTTCTGTTAAACAAGAAGTCACATACCCAGGACTGTTAATATCCAAAGACCAAAAGTCAAGATGCTCGTCAAACTTCACTCCAATTATACAAAAAACATGAAAAAAGTTCAACCAGTGGCTGCAAAGGGATTTATCTCTGACAGGTAGAGTGTTAATTACTAAAGCTGAAGGGATATCCCAACTGGCATATGCTGCTCTCTCCTTACATCTGGATAAGAAGATTAGTAAAGACATTGACCGCATGCACTTTAATTTTATATGGAAAAACCATAACAACAGAGATATTTTATTTAAAAATAAATCACTTTTCCTGGAAACTTGTGTCCAAAATGGGATCCTATTGGTGGCTCAGCTGGTTAATAAAGAGGGAGTACTGCTTACTTACAATGAATTCCTTACACTATATAATTTTCCAGTCAGTGGTCGGGAATTCTCAATGGTGCTTGGTGCCATACCCTCAGGTACTTTAATCTTATATAAAAACACTGACAGTTCAATATCGACCTCAGTCACTCTCCCTGATCCAGCTGAGTCAGCAGTGGGAAAAATCTGCTTTTCACAGGAACTTGGTAACAGCAATAAGAGAATACGTAGTTTATTCCAAGATGATATCGTGTCTCTCCCATATATATAATATCTTACTGGAACCAACATGTTCCAGATATCACCTGGAAGACAGTCTGGATGATCCCATAAATATCTAATTGGTAAAAATGGTAAATGGCCTGTATTTATATAGCGCCTTAACAGTCCCTACGGACCCCAAAGCGCTTTACATATCCAGTCATCCACCCATTCACACACACATTCACACACTGGTGATGGCAAGCTACATTGTAGCCACAGCCACCCTGGGGCGCACTGACAGAGGCGAGGCTGCCGAACACTGGCGCCACCGGGCCCTCTGACCACCACCAGTAGGCAACGGGTGAAGTGTCTTGCCCAAGGACACAGCGACCGAGACTGAAATCTGCTTTTTACAGGAACTTGGTAACAGCAATAAGAGAATACGTAGTTTATTTCAAGAAGATATCGTGTCTCTCCCATATATATATAATATCTTACTGGTGCTCAGTCTGGATGAGCCCATAAATATCTAATTGTACACAAAGTGAAGGAAATCGCGTGTAAAATTCTTCATAAATGTTACCCAGCCAGTCAAATTGAAAAGAGACATAAATACTAATTGCACTTTCTGTGGGGATCATCCACAAACTGTGGCACATCTTGGTACTGTTCCTCTACACAGAGATTCTGGAAGGACTTTAGCAGTTTTGTTATTGTCCATATTTTTAAGGGAGTTTTCTTAATGATGGGAAAATGTTTTATTCTGTTTCTTTAAGTTCTCCAGGAAGAATGATAAATGTTTTTTATAATAAATTTGTTGATACTTTTAGCTAAATTTTTTATCCATAAATGTAAGTTTATTAATAAAACATCATATTTCTGCCTTTTTATAAGGATATGGAATTGTACATACAATCAATATCAGACTCAACCAACAAAAAGCCTCTCAGAACAATATTTATATGTTGATTTTTTCGCGTACTCATATGATAATTTTTTTACCCCTGATTTTGTATGTTCATGTTCTGTTCTTTCATAAACTTCATCTGTTTGTATGTTCTACACTCATTGTGTTTCAATAAAGTTCAATAAAAAAAGTACATTCTAAATGAAGCTTCAGACGTTACTAATCACGTGACTCTGGCCAAACGAATCAAGCCTCGACACAGTGCTTCTCAAGCAGCGAGTTAATCTTTTTGACACACGCACCGGAGCGTCAGCGTCAAGCGGACCATCACTACCTCTCACATCTAAAGGTAAGTGCCAAGGTAACTTTGAACTGAGTTCAGTCAATCTCGAGTTTTTCGAAGTTTTCTGAATGAAGTTTTCTGTTGCTCTCTGTGAGAGAAGACCGTTAAAGGCGAGGCTCTCCAGAGTGTAGCAAAACAGGAAACCACAGCTGTGTGTAAGTGTGCAAACGAATAGATTAGAAGTGCAAGTGAGCCACGAGTATAGAAAGGTCAAGTTTCGTGAGTTGTTTTTCTCACCACTGATCACGCGCTCAACACTCTACACATACTTGCATCACACGCGCGCTCTCAAGCATCAGTATTGTACAATTCTGGGCGTCACGTGAGTTGCAGGTGTTACCATATAACGGAAATCTCCATTGTTCTGTAGCAGTGGTTCTCAAACGTTTCACAATGAGTTTCACCCTTAGTATAGGCAGTAGCGGTTTTTGATACGGGCGACACTGGAGCGGCATCGTGGTGGGGCATCGGCGAAAAAAAATTGCTCGTACTCATGCTGCCCCGACATCATGCCAGCGCATATTGGGAATGTCTTAGGCACCGATCGGTTTTCTATCGCCCATTTGCTGGGAGTAAGGGCGCCCTCCGTTTGCGAGGTGCGCCTGCTGCTTGCGGCACAGGGAGAAGAGGGCGGGGCGGCGGGGGATTCTCTGGCTGGTTGGAGCGGCGTCTAATAATCAACTCGCAAAATAAAACAAAATAAAAACAAAACAGCAAACATGAAAACACCAGACATTATGATACAGACTTATAATTTGCACCGATGTTTTTTCAAATTTCTATAAGCGAAAAGTGAGCGTGAGAGCCCTCGGTGCGCCTGCTCGCTGCTGAAGTCAAAGTAAACTTTGTTGTCATCTCCGCTACATACAGTCCAGTATATAGAGAGATGAGACGACGAGGCTCCAGTTACAGCAGTGCAAGTAAACAAACAATACATATAAGAAGAGTAAGAAAATAAATATTCACTTTAGGACTAGTGGTAAAGGGATCAATAACAATTTAAAATTTATAATTTACAGTTTGATGATTTAAAGTCTCACATACAACCCCTGGAAAGGGGAGGGGGACATGCTGCTTCTAAATAGAGCACATTTCATGCATAATGTTGTAAATCCAAGCCCATTATGTATTCACGATCTGAATACTGGGTTGTGTGAAATCCCAGAAATAATCCTTAGACAAAATGAATCTGTGAACTAAGGTGTAGGTCTGTTAGGTTAAGTTGTGGTGATCCTTGAGTTGGGGGATTTGTGTTCATACTGGAGTGCAAAATTAAAACCAATGGAAGATGGACAAGAAAAGTTTTAAAGCCATCAGGTGCTCAGTTTAGAAAAAATAGAAAAGAAAAGGAGGAGAAACGAGCAAAAGATACAGGTAAGCAGATGTGTCATTGGATGATGGCAGGTCATCCTGAAACAATCAGACTAAACTCCAAACAATAAATTATGTTACAGATGTTAATAAATTATTAGTCATTGTTAATTGTTGATTTGTCCTGTTCTCATTGTATGACAAATTATGATGACTGTTTGGTAGCTGTTTGCATATTCTCTCTCTCTCTTGTTTTGTGTGTGTGTGTGTGTTTGTGTGTGTGTGCGTGTGTAAAGTTCCTCAATACATGTGGAACTTTCTATTTTGTCTGATTTTGTGTCTTGCAAATAAACCTTTAAAATAAATTTAATTTTATTATGCATTTATTTTTGGCCTACATCAGTAAGAAATGCCAAATTATATACACAAAGTTATAGAAATGACCACTCCCGTTATTCATGATGATTTCAATAACATCACATAATAACATGTAACATCTAGTGGTGCAACGGATCACGGTTGATCCGAAATCCGAACCGATCTGACTCCACGGTTCGGTACGCACGTGATCTGAAGATTCAAAAAAGAAAAAAAAAAGTATGTGTATGGTGCGCGTGGTCAGTCTGTCAAGCGGTAGTTATGGTCAGCGCTTCAGTCCAAGTAGCGGAGCAGAGGAGTTTGCGGCATTTAAGCAGCCCTTTGCTGCCCAGTCCGACCGGGCTAAAGCTATTACAAAAGCTAATGGGGTGTTTAGCTGCAGACGGGAGGCCGTCGTCTGTTGTGCAAAACAAGAGGTTTAAACTGTGATGAACGTGCTTGAGCCACGCTATGATATCTCGTTGTGCGTCCACTTCAGTGACAAGATCGTTCCAAGCATGTATGAGCAGGAGAAGTTTAACGTTATGGCTGAACTGTCCCAGGCATCTTCTGTTGCTCAAACTACAAATGGGTGGAGCTCCAGGGCAACGGAAAGCCACGTGACCGTGAGCGCTCGTTATATCACAGTGGAGCGGTAGATACAAAGCCCTGCACCGCCCTATAGATTACATTAGATTAGATGAAACTTTATTTATCCCTCGGGTGGGTTCAAACTGAAATTCAGTTTCTAGTAGCACAGCACCGACAGAAGTTGCAGAATGTGAGCAGAAATATACCATGTTTACACATTTATAAATATAGAGAATACAAAAGGGATAAATAGAATAAATAGGAATAAGAATACAAGGGAACGGCACATTTTAAGTATTGTGAGTCTATTACACCGTTGGATATTAACAAAAACTATTGCACAGTGAAAACGCACTACAGCTACTTGTTCCCCCCTCCTCTGTCCCCGTTTCCCCTCCAGCGAGGAGTTAAACAGTTTGTTGGCCTGTGGGACAAAGGACTTTTTCAAGTCTGCTGGTCCTTGACTTTGGGAGAAGCAACCTGTCACTGAACAGACTCCTCTGGTTGTTTATGGCCGTGTGCAGAGGATGCAGAGGATGCCCAGCATGGTCCATAATGTCCATATTGCATTTATATAAGTGCGTGGAATGAGTCTTCAGTTGAATGTTTTTTAATAGGCAAAAAATGCGGCGAGTAGAATTTTTGTCTTTTTTTTTTCTATTTTTGCTGATCCGAAAATTGATCCGATCTGTGACTTTAAAACCGTGATCCGATCCGAACCGTGAGATTTTTGATCCGTTGCACCACTAGTAACATCACATCCTGTAAGCATAGTCTGCCTGTGTCTTTTCTCTGGAAATGAACATTTTCATCCAATATAGGTAATACATCAACATGGCTGCCATGGCTAAGTTAGGAATATTTTTAATGTAATTTCCAAAACTTGCATATGATCTGCAATTTGTAGCAGATCTACTGACTGTCACAGAGCAGCTGGAGCAGTCTCAAATGGAGGTCAGTCCACTACTGCCACCTGTGGCCAAGTGCCATAGCCTACTACTAGATTAACTCGTGACACATCTGCACCTGTTTCTATGACCACATTGAGTAGAGTCTGACTGTGTCCCAATTCAGGGTATGCACGCTTGAAGTACGCATTTCATTTGCGATTACGTCACCGCTACGCGACGACGGCTGTCCCAATTCAAAGTGTACTTCAAATGCATACTCCAAATGCGCCGTCGATTTCCCCAAATATCAAGCGTGGTCCGGTGCACGCTTCGTGGCCCCATATATCCCACAATCCATAGCGCGGCGGAGGGTGTGGATAATTTTGCCGCAAAATACGGCAGAAGGGAGCGGCCGAAGAGTGAACTGTCAAAAGTAAGTACTGAATATTATGTCACTTATTTATGTGCAAATGTTTAAGAACATTAAAACATTACTGTTGGCCACATGTCGGCAAAGTTATGTGACATTAGTGATGTTTGTACTTTCAGCAGTAACTTGGTTTTAAAGCCTCTACTTCTAAATATATATATATATAGTCGACCTTAATCTTACAGAGAATGTGATGATTTTATGGATAATTAAAGTCAGTCAAATATCTACAAACACAACGAGCTGAAAGTCAGTGATGCTGCTCGGTTTGCAGTCCTGAATATGACGGCACAAGCAGGATTCACTGCACTGTTAATGTTAGCTATGTTATATTGCTGCCTCTGTTCGGTGGTGTCGAGCCAAACGGACTTTAACGTGTGTTTGAACGAGCTGACGGTTCAGTCGTTAAGCTGAAAGAAAGATGCTTTAATCACAGGAGTCACACATGTGTCCACTGGACCATCTGGAACTCTTCTTGTTTAGCACTCGTAATAACACAAACACTAAATCCTCCTTCTCTTGTGCTGTTTTGTAGCAGTGTATACACCTGAGACTGTCACCTGTCTGTCTGTCCTGCACTCTCTCTCTGTTTCTTTCTCTCTGATTGTGGAATAAAAGTATGAACATGTATTTATAAGTTACACTTGTGTTTGAATCCTGCAGCTTATCACACATTTGATTTCCATGTGTGCCAACTGCAAGTGTCCAGAGTGAGGACAGACTGAGGGACCCACTGCTGCACATCATCTGTGAGGCTTTGCACCCCTGATGATCCACCAGGACAAACTCAGCAGTGTGTGAGGAAGAGGAGGAGGAAGGGCCAGCAGCAGCTGACAGATGGAGAGAATAGACAGACTATTCCCTGTTTGTGAAGGACTGCTAGGAAAGTTTAAAATAACTAATTGTCTGTCCTGAATCAGTCTTGTTAGGTAATGTTCAAATAATTTTATCATTCCAGTGTTTTCAGTGTGGGAGAAAGTACTCAGGGCCTTCAAGTTACACACTATGAAAGGCAGCAACAAGTTTAATATTCAGAAACCTAAAGTATGTATCAGCAGCAGAATGGAGCTAAAAATAAATGTTTGTTTCAGTTCTATGAAGCTTTGAGTATTTTGGATTAGTAGCACTGCTGTGTTTGTTGCATCATATTGTTGTAATTGTTTATATGCTTTATATATTCTGAGGTAAGTTGATCTATAGTGTTACATCATATTCTATAAGGATGTTATGTGTTTGTAGACTTTCTGCCCAGTTTGACCCATTTAGCAGAAGTCAGCCTGTTTAAGACTCTGATATCTATTCTGTATGAATTAAAGCAGTTATGACATGGTCTGATTTTCTCACCCAATAAAGGAATATTTAATATATCAGTCTACTCTTCATTCTATCACCAACAGTTTTCACAGCTCGTACATTTTCTTTTTACATATATATGTAAGCATTGAGCCAAATTTAGTAATGCCAACATATTGAAAGAACAATGTTTGTCTCTTATATATAATACATCTGTATATACACTGTCAGAGATACTTGTCTTTGAGTGAAGATTTAAGGTGATAGGAAATATAAATAACTGCTACTTGCATCTTTGACCCAGAGTTCAAGCTCATATATATATATAATCTGACAATACATATAATATTGTCCATATTATATTAACATTACCACAGTGAGATGACTTTAGTCTCATGAACAACATTAGCTAATTATCATTTACGAACTAATCTTGAAATGACTGTTCAGTACAGAAATGAAGCCCAACTATCATGTTTTACAGTCCTGTGGTCTCAACTAATCAAAGTGATGTCATGACAAAAATGAATGACCAACAAAACATTTTTTCTCCTTCATTTCTGTCACACAAAGCTGTATGAAACATTTCTCGTGGTTAGTATCATGGTTGCTAGGCAACCTGAACAGCGCGACGAAAGCTAGACCGTCCCATTTCACAAGCCTCTCACTTCCGCACTTCCCGTACTTGTAGTACGCACCGTACGTAGTGTGCGTACTTCAAGCATGCATACCCTGAATTGGGACACAGCCTCTGAGTGGCTGCACTTACACTGGTGCATTCAAATCCACCCACAAACATATTGAAAGATGCAATGCCAACAATGTGGATTGTCAAGACTCAAACCAATCATTAAGCAAAGACAGCAGGGATCACTTGTTTCTGTTTATTATACAGCCAGATTTACTTGTGACACACATGTGCAGCTGGCTTTATCACCTATTTTGAATTTGTTTCAGGCACAATACATTTGTAACTTTCAGTGTTTTCCGGTCTTCCAAAAGAAGAAAAAAAAAAACCTTCAACTACATGACATGCAATTGTGTATTTGTTTTCACCTTATCATAGACTTGAAGTTTTACAAATCACCACTCCTTTTGTTAATATCATTTCAGTCTCAGACAATCTAGTTTTTCTTACAGAGATTGAATGCACCTTCTGCGGATGGCGGTACCACACAGTGTGCGTGGACTTCCCCTGTACAGAAGGCAACTACAAATGTTGTGAATGCTAAATAAACAGAAATAAATGATCCCTGTTGTCTTTGCTTATTGATTGGTTTTAGTCTTGACAATCCTCATTGCTGGCATTGCATCTTTCAATGCCAGCAATGCCAGGTATCAGTGCTCAAACCTTTTGTGTTTGTTTCCAATAAGTTGCCCACCTCGGGAAACAAAAATGTGTTCTTTTACTTGTCAGATGAACATATGAGACACTTTGACTCTTCAGTGCAGTGTGGAGCCTAACAAAGATCTGCTTTGTGTCCCAGCTGATCAGCAGGAGGAGAAGAGTCTGACGGAGCAGCAGAGGAACATTTTCAGCTACTTGGACTCAGCTCAGCCACTACAGAGAAAACAATGAGCTCGACACAGAAGGTGACAGACAGAGCAGGGCGATATGACTAGAAATATTTATCACGATATACATTTGAAAATTTGCATTAACGATGTAGCTGACGATATAATTGACACTAGACAAAATACTTTACAACTCCACAAAAAACACAGTAATAATGACGGCCTGCTAGCATGTCCTACGACAAATAGTGTTTGTTGTGTATCTGACGGACGAAAGCTAAACCAGTTCCACATCACTGAAGTTGCAGCATTTTTACAAACCAATTCTGGTTCATCAACAATATCATATAAATTATAAAATAATATAAAAGTGTGTGAGATGAGATGTGACAGGGGATTTCTTTTAATCACCCTGCCGTTCTTCAGCTGAGACGTCTGAGTTAGAAAACACTAACACACTGCAGTTGTCTTTACTCGCGAGGGCAGCCATTGACGCATGACCTGCGTCTATTGACTGCGTCCTTTATTTATACAAGATGTTTCTCTGTGTGTGTGTGTGTGTGTGTGTGTGTGTGTGTGTGTGTACAAAGGTAACAACGTCATTCAGAGCAGCGGGTTTTTCCCCTTTTTCTACATCTGTATGTTCTAACAAAAGAGCTGAGGTTTGACTTCTCTATATCTAAATGTTCAGAACAACAGGAAGCGGTTAGTATCTGCATAAGTTCAGCACACAAGTTACTAGGTGAAAAGTCATGTAGAAATATGCTTAATGACAAATACATGAAAGGATACATTTCATGTAGCTGATAACATATATACAATATTCTCTTAACATTCCGTCCTGTTTATCAGAGAAATGAAATGTACAATAAGTAACTACTTGTCTTTCACATTCTTAGTTACTACATCATTAGCACTTCATCTTCATGAAACAGGAAAAGAAGTCTTCATGATCTTCATTGATTTCAATACATCTGCATATGCTGTGAATGACAAACATGTCGTCTGTGAAATTACAGCTTTTAAACAAGGAATAACTCAAATAGAGAAAACAAAATAAAATCAGGAAAAATCCAACGACGATCAACAGTCTCTTTAAAATCTGAAATCATGTTTAAAGAATGTACATTATCTGGTATGTAAGTGCAGCATGTGGTGTTGAATAAGACACACAATCCTCCTTTCTCAGCCAGGATCACGTGCAATGCTACACGATGTTGCATTACAGCAATTCTGAGAGCGTCTATTTCTTGATTTTGTCCCTCGTTGACCTTGCAGGATGCTTTGAGAAACAAGCCGAATCTATAGTCCATTATCTCACTTCTGAGAGCATGTTTTCCAACTCCTGCCCACAGGGAGAGTGAGTTGAGTACCTTTCGTCCAGTTGTCCAGAGTTTGAATTCTTCACGTACATCGGTTCCCCAGATTGAGTCATGTAGTCTGACTATTGAAGTTGAACGTTTCTTCCTGGATGAGGATGACGATGTTGTTGTTGTTGTGCACTTTACAAAAGCCACTCTGAATGTGGTCGGAGATCAGAATTAGTGCACCTGTCCCAGGGTGTTTCCCATATATGGTTGTGTTAATATGCTCGGCATGTGCGAGCAGACGTAACAGTCTTTCTCTGTGGTCTTGTTAAACACATCTCTGTATCAGGCATTTTTCATCCAAGGATGGATGTGATCTTGTGTCATGTCCATTAGGTGTAAGTTGTCGTACGTCCATCTACTCTGTCTGCCTCGTGGCTCAGCTGCTGTTGGCATTGGCTGGGGTCCTCTAAGGGTGAGCTTTGTAGTCAAGGTAACCATCAGGGTTCCCCTTCACACCTACACCTGGCTGCCTAAAGTTGATCGGATAGAGATTGGAGTGCGGGCTTACCCTACGGGGGCACCAAGAACGCACTTACCACCCTCACCCCCGAAACAACCAAGCGTAGGCGCTTCCTCCTTGGTGTCGGGGCTTCCCGGTACCTCAACCTTTTTGCAGTGGCTCTGATGTATCCAAGATGGTCTCTCTGCAATTTTACAGGCTGTGGGTGTTGTCAATAACACTTGGTTTCAACCTGCAAGAGACTGGAGAGTCTTACGGCAGTTTATTGTTCAAAACAATATCCTTATTTTCTAGTAGTTTTGCCATCCATTCTTTCTCTAACGGATTTTTCTAAAGGTTCACTTTTTGCAACTGAGATTGCATCTGCTTTTTACACTGGATAAATCTCTGGCCATTTTGAGAATACGTCTATAATCACTAGAGTATAAAAGTGTCTATTAAGGACCTGGACTATCCCCCCTGAGGACACATGGGTCACCCCATGTGTCACTAATGCTGCTGTTCTGCACCGGGACTTGGGGAGTATTGGTTTAACTTCACAAGTCATAAGATCATTTTCTAGCTGCGCTCCACACTTTAACCATTTCTTCTGTTCTGCAGTTGGTGCGGCTTTTTGTTCATCTTTAAGTACATCAAGTAGTATTTGCATAGAGGATGCAGACATTAATGTGTCTATAGTTTGTTGTGCGACTAACTTAGCTGCTTGATCTGCAAAGTTATTGCCTTTAGTTATTTCTGATTTGTCTTTCTGATGTGCAGCACATTTACACAATGCTAACTGTTTTGGCAATGTAATTACTTCTAATAGTGTCTTTAGAAGATCTCAAAGTGTTGCACAGCTGAAAAAAACATACTGTCTGTCAGTGTATATATTTATATCTTGGCCTGCGTGTGTGAGGATGTCAACGGTTTCGCTTCTACAACTCTGGCAGCTTCCTTTTATGGGCATGTAGTTCCTGTTACACACACCACAGGCACACATATTTCCTGTTTTTGCAGACTAATCGAACTCTTTGTCGAACTTTCCATATAGCGACAATAAGTGTCCAGCATTTGAGAGTTGTCTCACATGTGTGAGATAAGACAAATTTGCTTATTGTTATTATTATTATTATTATTATTATTATTATTATTATTATTTATATATATATATATATATATATATATATATATATATATATATTTTTAAATTGAAGTCACTGCGTGGGGTACTTAGATGATCAAAATGTGGCCTAAAACAATGTCAGCTGACTTCTTGACTGCCTCTGCTGCAGCTGCACAGGCCTGCAAACAACAGAGTCTAATTTGCAGAAGTAAAATGTAAGCGGACGTTGTTTTTCACTAAATGCCTGTGTTAAACTGCACCTCATGTAACCTGCACCTCCATCTACTTGTAATTAGAAAGGCTATTTTCAAGTTACTGAATGCTTCTTCTGTTTTCTTGTCTTTATAGATGCAAGACTTCATTTTGACTTAAGACATTTAGGTCATTTCTATTTTTCAAAGAACTCACACATCTTACATATTTCAAACTTTTAAGTTAGGAAAAAACTTTGCATTGCTTACAGCTCATAGCTCACAGCACTAAAACTAGGCATTAATAAATCATATGCCTAATCATTATGTGTCACTGTGATCCACAAGTATGATCACAAATTTGTTTTCCAAACTTACAAAACAAACAAATAAAAACAAAAACAAATTGCCAATGTCATTAAGGCTTTACACACATGAGTCAGGACACAAAAAGAGAAAAGAAAAAGCTGCTACCAGAAACAAAGCAGAAGTGTGAGGAAAAACTGAGCTCACAGACAGCTGCATGTGTGAGCTTTAATATGCAGCTTCTGCTCTAAAAACAAATAAATAAAAAAAACGTGTAACTTGCTCATCAGCTTGGTAGTGTCCACATATTTAATTCAGCTTCTCAAACCTGTAGCTTTAGCTGCTGTATACAGGGTTTGGCTTGTTAGTTGTTAATATAGGTTTGCTCTTCATCTCAACAATGTCTCGTCTAGGATGACAGGTTTTCAATCAGGTCAAGTGTCTCTATGCACCTGATTAGTTTAGCTACTTTCCTTATTTTCTTCATCTCATATATCATTGTACTGAGGTTGAGCAAACCTTAAGCTTGATTCAGACTACTTTTAACAATTATCCACCTCACAGCATAACTGACTGAGGTGCCTCTTATTATTTAATATTATGTCATAAGTAATGTTATCATTGTATTGTTTTTCCTTTTTTATAACAGCAAGAGTATATTACAGTACACTACTTTACTACTAATGCGTTAGTTTGTATTTTATTATGTATCCATCACGGGTCTGTGTGAATCTGCAGCTTCACACCTTCCCAAGCTGGAGACATTTGCTTTTTCACACTCTTTCCTTGGCTGAACAATGACACAGCCTTAATATACCTTATGCATTTCTCTATTTTATTTAATATGTTTTGTCTGAATTATCTGCTTTCATTTATTCTATTCGTTCAGCTTGGTTGTCTTCCCAATTTTGTTTCATTTGTTAGTACCAGTTTTTTACCAGTTACTGTTATCAGTTTGAATACATTAGACAAGCCCTAATTTAAATTAAGTCAACCTTAATTTAACCTTTTTGTTTATTCCACTTCATTCCTCTTTCCATGCTTTAATATATTACAACTCTTGTGTACGCTTTGTTTTCTTTTTAGCTTCCTTTACAGTATTTATTTCTGCTTGGAGGGTTTCTTATAATTTAGTCAATGCATTTTCCCTCCCACGTGGGACATTTAGGTTTTCTTTGGATTTCTCTATCTACATGCACTAATTTGTCCGGCGCCTGGACATTTTTTCTAACCACTGCTCGTCAACAGTAAGTTTTGTGGGCTGATTCCCCATTATCACAGAACTGCAAAGCTTTCTCTGGTACTAGACTCGGGGGTGGTTGCTGACACGCCCTTCTACCTTTCCCCTTTATCACCAGTACTTGAGCTTTTGCAGAATACACAAAGAAAACAATAAAAAAACAAACAAACAATGGAAGTAGTTCAGCAGCGTATTGTGCTGTAAAATCAACTTACTTCCAAAACACATACACAAAACACATATATTCACTCTTGTTTCTTTACGCGCGCGGGTCCTTGCGGCGGACCAGGCCAGTTCTAACTTTTTCAAGTTAACTTTTACACGTCTTAAATCCTTACAGCGGATTACTCTCTCTTTTTGTGCACCCGTGCAGTGGGTCAGCCTAATGCGCTATTAATCCTTGCAGCGGATAAGACCTATGCGGATTCTTCTAAACCCTTCCGGCGGTTTACAACCAAAACGTGTTTTCTCACCCTCAGTCGTCTTTTGCTGGTTGTTCAGGTCATCTGGATCCCAGCGTCGTGGACCAGGACCAGCCTGGATGCGAATTTACGCCCAGGACTCTCACCTCTACCTGGAGAGGGCTGTCGACAGACTTCGGTGCTGGTTTACCCACGGCGTCAGGATGCAGAAGTCAGACCTTATTGGAGTCACAGAAACGTGTCTGCTTTTTCCATCTCTAGGCTCGAAGGACCAATTTAAATGACAGGGGATTTCTTTTAATCACCCTGCCGTTCTTCAGCTGAGACGTCTGAGTTAGAAAACACTAACACACTGCAGTTGTCTTTACTTGCGAGGGCAGCCATTGACGCATGACCTGCGTCTATTGACTGTCTGCGTCCTTTATTTATACAAGATGTTTCTGTGTGTGTGTGTGTGTGTGTGTACAAAGGTAACAACGTCATTCAGAGCAGCGGGTTTTTCCCCTTTTTCTACATCTGTATGTTCTAACAAAAGAGCTGAGGTTTGACTTCTCTATATCTAAATGTTCAGAACAACAGGAAGCGGTTAGTATCTGCATAAGTTCAGCACACAAGTTACTAGGTGAAAAGCCATGTAGAAATATGCTTAATGACAAATACATGAAAGGATACATTTCATGTAGCTGATAACATATATACAATATTCTCTTAACAAGATGTGAAATTAAATAGACTGGAACCGAAGAAGACACAGCTCATCCTTGCAACCGTTAGGTTGGATGCCTCTCTAACTTGACACCCTTGGACTAAACTTCAGCCCGAAGCCCTGGAATAATGCACTTAAACCTACTGTCTCACTGTGTTATATCTGTTTTTGGAGCACTGTCTGTTTTTTTGTGTGGTTTTTTTTTTGGGGGGGTGGGGGGTTGTTTTGTTTTGCTTTGTTTTATTTTATTTTACTTATCTATATACATATATTTTTTTTTCTTCTGCAATAATATCTAAATGATCTACATGGGAGAGTATATATAACTATATCTATGTGTTTCTCCAACACTGTTCATACACGATGAATATACATTATTATTATACACTTAATTCTTTTTAACTAATTTCCTCCTCTATTTCATTTGAACTCTCTCTTCCTGTTGGTTAAAAAGTTGTTGGAAAAAAGCAATAAATAAATCTTTGAAAAAAAAAAAAGTGTGTGTGTGTGTGTGCGTGCGGGCGCGTGTGTGTACATACAATCAGGAGGGATGGGCATGATTTTACTGTTTTTAAATGGTCATGAATTATTTTTAGCACCAGGTTGGATGTAATGTGTTAGAACTACCAGCAGGTGGTGATAAGAGACCTTTAAGGTGTTTGGTGCCACACTCCACCTTTAGGTTTAAAACTAGTGTTAATGGAGGGAGTTTGAAGGTTGAGTTTGTTCCACGACTGCATTTCACTCACTGCCTCTGTTTGTATCTCTGTCACTGCAGGACCAACATGGAGCGAGAAGTCAGCGCTCTCAGGAGGCCGACAAACCTCACAGAAGAAAGAGAGAGAAAACATACACCTGTGACGAGTGTGGGAAGGATTTTACTGGGAAGGATTCACTAAAACAGCATCAGGTCATCCACACTGGAGAGAGACCGTTCAGCTGTGACTTGTGTGGAAAGACTTTTTCCAGGAAGGGTTCCCTAAAAACACACCAACTCATCCACAGTGGAGTTAAAGCGTACAGCTGTGATCAGTGTGGCAGAGCTTTTACTCACAGTAGCAGCTTACAGAGTCATCTAGTTACCCACTCTGGAATTAAGGCATACAGCTGTGACGAGTGTGGGAAGGATTTTGCTGTGAAGACTGAACTAAAACGTCATCAGGTCATCCACACTGGAGAGAGACCATTCAACTGTGACTTGTGTGGAAAGTCTTTTTCCTGGAAGCGTTCCCTAAAAACACACCAACTCATCCACAGTGGAGTTAAAGCGTACAGCTGTGATCAGTGTGGCAGAGCTTTTACTCACAGTAGCAACTTACAGAGGCATCTAGTTACCCACTCTGGAATTAAGGCATACAGCTGTGACGAGTGTGGGAAGGATTTTGCTGTGAAGACTAAACTAAAACTTCATCAGGTCATCCACACTGGAGAGAGACCATTCAACTGTGACTTGTGTGGAAAGTCTTTTTCCAGGAAGGGTTACCTAAAAACACACCAACACATCCACAGTGGAGTTAAAGCGTACAGCTGTGATCAGTGTGGCAGAGCTTTTACTCACAGTAGCACCTTACAGAGTCATCTAGTTACCCACTCTGGAATTAAGGCATACAGCTGTGACTTTTGTGGAAAAACTTTCAGCCAGAGACGGAACCGAAATACACACCTACACATTCACACCAGACATGATGTGTACTGCTGTGAACAGTGTAGCAAAGTGTTTACAACAGGCGATAAGTTACAACGACACATGTTTACCCACACTGAGGGACGACCTTATAAATGTGACCTGTGTGAGAAGACTTTTAAATCTCCACGTAACCTTAGAGAACACCAACAGATCCACACCAGAAAGAGACTCTACAAGTGCAGTTACTGTGAGGTATGTATTTATATTGTTATCTTGTCATTTTAGCCTGACTGTTTGAAACATCTCTGCTCATTAAACTGTGTTAGCATGTTAGCAATTCTACTACATGGAAAAGCAGCTCTGAGCGATTATTCAGATTTTCATGTCAGTTATAATTTTATTATTACTGTAGTATTATGTTGGTAAATGGTAAAATGGTAAATGGCCTGTATTTATATAGCGCTTTTATGGTCCCTAAGGACCCCAAAGCGCTTTACATATCCAGTCATTCACCCATTCACACACACACGTTCACACACTGGTGATGCACCCTGGGGCGCACTGACAGAGGTGAGGCTGCCGGACACTGGCGCCACCGGGCCCTCTGACCACCACCAGTAGGCAACGGGTGAAGTTGGTAGTATTGTAGTTATTGCAGCCCAGTAAACTGAGTGTGTTAACTGAAACAGTAAAATGTAATTGGACGTCTGCAGAGATGCTCTTTATTTCAGGCGACGTTCAGGATAAAAGTGTTGAATGACTGACTTACACTGTCTTTGTGTCTTTGTTTAGAAGCAGAGCGACACAGATGGATCCAGTTCTCAACCCTGTCATCACTGTGGTGGTGGGGAAGACTTTCATTGTGACCTCTGTGGAAAAACTTTCAGTTGCCAAGCTGAACTAAAAACACATCAACGTAGACACACTGGAGACAAACTGAAATACTGCAAAGAATGTGGGAGAAGCTTCACCACATCACGTGACTTAAAACGACATGAACTGATTCACAGTGGGGTTAAAAAGCACCTCTGTGATCAGTGTGGGTCATCCTTCATCAGTGCATGGGAGCTTAAATCACACAAACGAGTCCACACAGGAGAGAAACCATACAAGTGCAGACACTGTGACAAAAGCTTCTCACAATCAAGTAGTCGTAACATTCATGAACGTACACACATGGAAGGAAACTACAGCTGTGACCAGTGTGACAAGAGCTTCAGGAATCTCAGTTCATACTCCAAACACAAACGATCCCACGTTACTAATAAACTGTTTCACTGTTACCAATGTGCCCAAACATTCACCTCATTGTCTGCTCTGTGCAAACATCAGCGTGATCACTCAGGGCTGAAATCACTCCCATCACTGGATCACAGTGAATCTGAAGAGACAGAAAGATCCTCTGGTTTCAGTGTCAGACTCAAAAAGCTTGAGATCAGGCTCCACAGAGTTCAGATAGAATCATTTAAACTTGTGTTGAACTGAACTGGTTGCTGGGCTGAACTTCTACATAATACAGATTTACATGGGATCTTATTTTCTGTCGTTTTACTGAGTCAGTTTTGTCCTTTTTTCTCTGTCCTGGTTTTGCTCGTCTGTAAATAATTGAAACTCAGTCAAATAGTTCATTGTTCTCCAGCAAAACGTTTTGGAAACTCATCTTTAACCTTTAAAACTCTGACATGTTTTAGCACACAAGGCTTCATCGGGGAGTTCACTCATGATTGGACCATGAGAATAAAGGTTTTTAGTTCTTTCAAAGAGAGTCTTGGAGCTGTTTGATGTTTCTGTTTTTCTGAAACCACCTGAAAGAAAAACTATTTTTCTTGCTTTATGTAGTGTGGAAGTTTTTAATGTTTCTTTCATCTGTGATGTTCTTGAATGTGTTGACATGAAGATGGTACAAATAAACTGTCCTTTTAGCTTTAGCTCCTAATTTATTCATTATTTATGGATGTAGCACAGCAGCAGTTTCTTAACACATGGAGGGCTCGGGATCTGATGGTAAATAATGTTTTGTGTCCTTGTACACATCATACAGCTCAGCTGTTCCACAGATGTCAGGTTTACACAGTGGGATGGTTTGTAAGAACGCAGCTCTCCTGTGGATAAATCCTTACTCTTAGCCTCAGGACCTCACACAGTCCCAGCAGGTTCGGTCAGAAGATTTATCCCTTATACCAAAACATCAGAGTCTCCTTTGCTGTGCTGTTTTCACAAAGAAACGTAAACTGAAGACCTGAACTTATAATGTTTTAATTAGTTTAGCAGATTCAGTGTCTCCATGATTGAATCTGCTGTTTTTATGCTTTTGTTGGTAGAAAGCCAGTTAATACTGAAATGAACTGGCTGCATGCATCTCTGAATGTAAATTGGTGCACTACTAATAGATCACTCTGGAATGGTATCGTCACCCTAATTTGCCCACTTAGTAAATCTCACTCATGGCCAAGAAATTGAAATAAATCTTTTTTCCCTGCTGGATAGTGATCCACTGTAACTCTGCTCCTCCTTCCTGTTTAGGATTTCTGTGACTGAAGTAAAATTCCCTCCATCCATCACTTATCCCAGCTAACCCAAAGTAAAATAAAGTTTTGCTCATCTTAAAAAAGCATTACAATAATGGGCATTACCAATGCAAACTGAATAATACAGAAGATGAAAGAATAGACTTTGATCAGTTAATAAAGCTCATGATCTTGATTCATTGTGGCTGCTACACAGATACTTCTGGGTCACTTCTCTCAGTTAGGAACTGTTATGGACTCAAATATTAAGGATGAGCACAAAAACAACAATTGGTCCAGAAGAGTCGGTGAAACGATGATTTTTAATGAACACATGCGTGGGGAGATGAACACTGCACACACCATCATCGATCTCCGCCCGATAATACACAAGCAGTTGTTTTTATAGCATCAGGGTATTGTTTATGACACCCCCTCCTGCATCAAGCAGATACAATACATGCATAAGTTCCAAAACCACAAATCTTCTGTTGACGACTTTTGACACCCTTCGGGAGGACATCTTCTTCTTCCGGAGGCCAGGTCCTTCCCGATAATCTTCTAACTCTGCTTATCCCTGTTAAGGGTCCGAAATTGAGGACGAGAGTAAAACAATGATGGTCCAGAAGAGGTCGGTCAAACAATTGATTTTAATGAATACACGCAGCGTGGGGAGATGTAAACTGCAAAACATCAGTTGTAAATCCCCACCCAAAAATACACTTCAGATTGCTTTTATAACATCAGGGTATTATAACGCCCCCTCTTGCGTTTACAAGCACATTATTTGCATCTTAAGAACATTGTTTGCCTCTTCTACAGATAATGATCAATTTTAAGAGATAAATGCTAAAAGCGTTGCTCACACACATAAAGAGCATTGAGATTAAGTAAAGTTAATATAAAGGATAAAGCCCAGAACATGATATTGTGAACCAAGTTTGAATAATTAAAGGAACATTAGAGGAACACAGTAGATTAGTGAGGTGTAGCAGAGAGAGGCTGTTTGTTTTCTATCCTTCACAGGAGAAGATTTCCACTAGAGAGGGACCCAGGAAAGGAGCAGAGACCACTTAAGCATGAAGGTTTTTCAAGTGGGAGCTGGTGTTTTATTACTGGACCACCTAGATGACATGAGGTTATTGTCTGATTTGCTGAGTCAGGGGACGGCTAGAGAGGGTCAGAGCGAAGGCAGTGGACCTGGGAATGGTGGTTTCGGGGCCCATGATGCCATTAATGGATCCAGAGGTGACAGAGTGGGTCGAGGAGTGACACAAGAAAACGGTGTGGTGACGTCTCTGGAAGAGACGTCAAGAGAGGGAATTGTAGAATTACAGGGATTATTTCACATAACCATCATCTTTATTATTGCATTAATTATCATTTCATCCAAGCATTTATTGAAGTTGCTGGCATTATGTTATAATTTGTATTACAGGGGTTATCATAATCACATATTAACATGTTTATTACAGGTGCAGTTATAACCACTTTAAATCGTTGAGTTAAATCTATAATCTTAAAAGCTTATATGCTGAGTATATTGTTACAGTAAAATAGTAGC
The DNA here is from genome assembly GCF_001858045.2 of Oreochromis niloticus. Lineage (NCBI taxonomy): Eukaryota > Metazoa > Chordata > Actinopteri > Cichliformes > Cichlidae > Oreochromis > Oreochromis niloticus. Next base: position 173,250 of record NW_020327514.1, read on the forward strand.
TGAGCAAAGGCCTGAATGTATTCAGCTTCTTGTTGCATTTGAGTTTGCCTAGTAACAGGTGACAGAAGGAGGACAAGTCCATGGGGACCTCAAAGGCCTGAGATCATCACCATATTTGGAAAAGGATGCCAGAAAGGGGAACTTCTGTGTCTGCATTTATCTCTTAAATTGATCATTATCTGTAGAGGAGGCAAACAATGTTCTTAAGATGCAAATTATGTGCTTGTAAACGCAAGAGGGGGCGTTATAATACCCTGATGTTATAAAAGCAATCTGAAGTGTATTTTTGGACGGGGATTTACAACTGATGTTTTGCAGTTTACATCTCCCCACGCTGCGTGTATTCATAAAAATCAATTGTGTGACCGACCTCTTCTGGACCATCATTGTTTTACTCTCGTCCTCAATTTCTCTGGGTGCTCCCCTGACATCATCAGTCACACACACACCTTCCTCTCACACACACAGCAGCACAGTATTTTCTGTTTCTCTTTCCTGTTTCTACAGATTAATCAAACACTTGTTTTTTCATATTTACAGTCTACAAACCCTCTTTAGTTTTATTAGGTCTTGGTCTAAAAACAATACACCCTCTTCTCACACACACTTTTAAATATACCAAGTTTTTGCATTTGTCAGTTTTTGTGACATCATTCACACAATACTTTCATAATCGTCTCACACACACTGCCTCTTCTCTCAACCTTCCACTTTTCACTCATTCTACTATAAACCTCCCTAGTGTTATTATTACTTATTTACTATTTGGTACCAATCACACAGAGTCACTCAAATCAAATACTGACAGCATTCACACAGTTAAAATCACTCCAAATACGCTTTCCTAAGAGTATTTTACAGGCATGCTTTTCAAACTCAGAAAGAGCAAATGAAATAAGAACAATTGAAACCTCTAATCCTTCTCACAGCACACGCATAACTGGAAAAATAAAACACCCCAGCATTTATTGCTAAAGAGAAGTTACTATTGAAAGTAATATTTTAGTCTTCGGTATATACAGTGCACTCAATAAATATATATATATATATGTATATATATCAAAACTCAGTCAATTACTATACATCCACTACAGCAACTCAAAACTTTATTTATAACCCTCTAATAAACATAAATGGCGTCTTAAACACACGCATTCAACAATGTTTGCAGCAGTACTTGTGAAACCAACTGTGGTTTAACCCGTTCACAGCTTGCTAATTTGCATTTTATTGCTTTCTAGGACATTCTAGTCTCTAATTCCTCTGTTTTCATGTTACCTCCCGTTTGACACACACAAACACACACTCCCCCTAAAAACCCACAACAAACTATCCCTAAAAACACACCCAAAAACCCTTAAGAAACTTCCCTGTATTAATTTATTTATTTATTATTATTTTAAACCCTTAAGATGTTGTGCTGTGTTTCCTCTGTGCCCGTTGCAACCTATATTAACATAAAACCAAAATGTAAAAAGTCTGTCAAATCTAACTACTTATATATTATCGGACTAAAAAACCACTTACAATCTTCTAAAGTCCTCCTCTGCCCAACAAAAGTCAAATGACTTACACCTATATTCATCACTCAAAGTCAACAACAATACATTAGAAACACCAAATGTAACTGTGTATGTTATCTCAAACTGAAACAAAACCCATCTAAAAATCCTAAAACATCTTACTTGTAGACACCAAAAGAGACATCACTTACAGACATCTTTATTAATGAAATTATTTCAAGGTCAATTTCAGTTTTCAGACCCCAAATAGCGGTCCTAAATATCAACAGTTTATGTATTCTATCTCAAAACCCAGCAAAAAGTCATACAGTCATGGCAAGAAATAAAAACTTTACTTACAATATTGTAATAAACAAACCCAGCGTCTTAAATGCAGGCGTTCAGCAATGTGTAACAGTCTCTATAAACTTCCTAAAACTCTAGGGACCTCGCAGCTGCCTCATTTGCATTTTCACACACACTCCGTCTAAAAGTGGCATCAGCACTTCAGCTCAGTGCTGGGTCAGACTCCTTTCACACCAAACCTCTTACTTTATATTACAAAGACGTCTTATAATTACAATAACAACAAATATCAGGCCTGAGATTGCATAACCTACAAAATTTTGACAAATTTAAATTAACCCTCCAAGGGATAAACTCCAAGTTTTTTGCGATCAATTAACCAGTCTCGGCCCCGGGCCGTGGTCACATATCTAATGCCCTAACACAATTTAAAAGCGTCCTACGCCCAAGTTCTGAACTTTGCTACCCAAAAAAGCGCAAATATCGTTCCAAACGGTCAAGTGATCCAATCACTAGCTTATCTCAGGATGCCCTGTACCCCACGGTCAAGCCAAACCGAGCTAACCCTATTCGCCGACTGTTTTTTTCAAAAAAAGGAGCCACATTTAGGTAAAAGTGTAAGATCAAATGATCCCTCAATAAAGGATAATGTTGGATTAGTTTTCAATATTTATATCCTTTATTAGATGTACATGTGGTTTGGTTATTTGCCTTTTGGTTGAAAGTACACTGAGAGAGGACTTTTTTCATTAGTGATCTTAATAGTATTTTATTAATCTAATTGAATACAATCTATTTGTGTATGATTGTCAGTCCAAAGAGGGAGAGAGGAAAGAGGGGAACATGAGGAGAAAGTACAAGGTCAGGAAGAACCAGGTAAGAAAACAGACAGGGAATACTAACAGGCAAAGCAGAAACTGTTAAACTGGCAAAGAAAAAAAAACCCAACTAATTTTACTCATACAATCTGGAAGTTGTGTTCTCCCTATATTAAAGCTGCTGTACAGAATCTGCAAAACAAACTGGGTTGTCAGCCCTGGCACTGCATTACAATATTGAAATTCAGTCAGAGGAAGTCACGGTTGCCAAAAACTTTTTGAAGCTCAAGAGTGAGGTTGGTGCCATTCCAGATATGTTAACATTGTACAATCTTCTGGATAATCGGATCTTCCCCACACTGAAAACTGTTATTCAGGTTGCCCTAACAAACCCAGTTAGCAGCTGTAGCTGTGAAAGTTCTTTTAGAGTCTTGAGTCAGCTCCATACCTGGCTGAGAAGTACCATGGGTCAAAGCAGACTCCAGCACCTGGCTGTGATGTCAGTTGAGAAAGAGATGCTTGAGAGACTTGACCACCAAAATGTGATAGACAGATTTACCAACCTCAAGGTGAGGCGACATAGGTTAAAAGAAAAGAAAAAATCTGCAGAGCCATAATAGTATCTGCAGTAAACATCTTTTCATACATTGTACCATAGGCCAAGGTGTCTCCATTTTTCTAATTTTTGTAATAATATTTTGTACATTTCATGGACTCTTCAATTTTTGGAGTGTATTTTTTATGTATCTGTATTGTATTATGCATACACATTAAAAGTGAATCTCTATCCATTCTTCTTTGGCAGTAGCAGTCTTTAGCAGCATTTAAATAACCTTTATCAGATTTGATGGTTTTGTTAAAGACTTTTCAAAAAAGTTTTTTTTGCTTTTCTTTCACAAATGTGGGGATTAAATGTGCAAAATGTACTAAACAGTGATGTTATGTTTTGTGACGAGGACCCAGGCACAGAGAGACTTGATGAATTTAAGAATCTTCTGATTTAATAAAGAAATTTGCAGACTTCCTCAGAGAGGGTAAAATTATGATGACTGATAATGGAGATGAAGACAACAGACGATGAGGACAGGGAGGAACAGGGGTTTAAATGCACCACACGCTCCTGCACACCAAATCTGGAACTACTGTCCATCATGTGTCATCCTTTTTATCTACCTCGAGAGTTTACATCGGTCATTATAAGTGCCGTTTATATTCCACCACAAGCGGACACGGACACTGCCTTATGCGAGCTGCATGAGGCACTCACCCAGCACCAGACACAACACTGGGACACCGCGCTTATTGTGACGGGGGACTTTAATAGTGCCAACCTCAAACGCGCAGCGCCGAACTTTCATCAACATATCACCTGCCCCACCAGGGGTGAAAGGACACTAGACCACTGCTACACTACGGTCAAGGACGGCTACAAGGCACAATCTCGCCCTTTGTTTGGCAAATCCGATCATGCCGCCATCTTCTTCATGCCAAAATACAAACGTAGGCTGAAACAGGAAGTTCCGGTTCAGATGAAGGTCACACGCTGGACGGACCAATCAGTGGCCGCGTTACAGGACGCACTCGATGACGTAGACTTGGACATGTTCAGAAACCGCTCCAATGATGACGTTAACGTGTTTACGGAAGCGGTTGTGGGATTCATCGGGAAACTAGCGGATGATAACGTGGAGACAAAGACTATCACAACATTTCCCAACCAGAAGCCGTGGGTGGATAAAACCATCCGCGACGCTCTGAGATCCCGCACCGGTGCCTACAACACGGGACTTGCGATGGGGGACATGGACCCCTACAAAGCCGCGTCATATAACATGCGTAAGGCAGTGAAAGAGGCGAAGCAGTGCTATGGGAGGAAACTAGAGTCACATCTCCAACAGAGCAACTCTAGTAGCCTGTGGCGGGGATTAAGGACAACAACGGATTATAAAGCACCAACAACCAGTATGACGAATGCGGACGTGACTCTGGCAGACGAGCTGAACACTTTCTATGCTCGCTTCGAGGCTGCAGCTAAAGACGCTAACGATGCTAGTGCTAGCGGCGCTAACAGCTGCAGACAGGAAGATACTGCCAATACCGGAAAGGCGCTCATCATCTCCGAGCATGACGTGAGAAGAGCCTTCAAGAGAGTGAACACCAGGAAAGCAGCAGGACCAGACGGCATCTCAGGTCGTATCCTCAGAGACTGCGCATACCAGCTAGCACCTGTGTTCACTGAGATATTCAACATCTCTTTATCTCAGTCGGTGATCCCCACATACTTCAAGGAGTCCATCATTGTTCCTGTCCCGAAGAAACCCCACCCTGCTCCTCTCAATGACTATCGCCCAGTAGCCCTCACCTCAGTAGTGATGAAGTGCTTTGAATGCCTGGTCAGAGACTTCATCATTTCTTCACTACCAGACACACTGGACCCACTACAGTTCGCTTACCGTCCAAATCGTTCCACAGACGATGCCATCTCTCATCTCCTCCACACATCACTCACTCACTTGGACACTAGAAGGGGGAATTATGTTAAAATGCTCTTCATCGACTACAGCTCTGCATTTAATACCATAATTCCCTCCACACTCACCACCAAACTGGAGCACCTGGGACTCAACTCATCTATGTGTCAGTAGATCTCCAACTTCCTAACTGGCAGACCACAGGCAGTAAGGATGGGCGGACATGTCTCAGCCTCCATCACTCTCAGCACTGGAGCCCCCTAGGGGTGTGTTCTGAGCCCCCTGCTGTACTCTTTGTACACATATGACTGTGTGGCTACTACCAGCTCCACCACCATCATCAAGTTTGCTGACGACACCGTCGTGGTGGGCCTGATCTCTGACAACAACGAGATGGCCTACCTGAAGGAGATTAGGAATCTGGAGAACTGGTGCCAGAGGAACAACCTCCTTCTAAACGTCAGTAAGACAAAGGAGTTGATAGTGGACTTCAGCACTAAGCAGGAGAGGAACTACCGGACCCCTGTCATCAACGAGTGCCCAGTGGAGAGAGTGGACAGCTTCAAATACCTCGGAGTTCACATCACGCAGGACCTGTCATGGTCCTGTCACATCAACACCGTGGTGAAAAAGGCCCGACAGCGTTTCTACCACCTCAGACGCTTGAGAGACTTCCGGCTGCCCTCTGTGGAATTACAGGGATTATTTTACATAACCATCATCTTATCATTGCATTAATTATCATTTCATCAAAGCATTTATTGAAGCTGCTGGCATTATGTTATAATTTATATTATAGGGGTTATCATAATCAAATATTAACATGTTTATTACAGGTGCAGTTATAACTACTTTAAAATGATTGAGTTAAATATATATGTATCATAACTCATATGCTGAGTATATTGTTACAGTAAAATAGTAGCTGAGCAAAGGCCTGAATGTATTCAGCTTCTTGTGGTATTTGAGTTTGCCTAGTTACAGGTGACGGAAGGATGTCCAGTCCAGGGTGACCTCAAAGGCCTTAGGTCATCACCATATTCGGAAGAGTATGCCACAAGGAGGAACCTCTATGTTGCATTTAATTCTTAAAATACATGAATGTTCTGTACATGCAAATTATGTGCTTGTAAACGCAAGAAGGGGCGTTACAATACCCTGATGTTATAAAAGCAGTCTAGAGTGTATTTTGGGTAGAGATGTACAACTGTTTGGCAGTTTGCACCTCTCCACGCTGCGTGCATTAAAATCAATCGTTTGAACGACCTCTTCTGGACTATCATTGTTTTACTCTCATCCTCAATTTCGAACCCGTAACACCTCCAAGGTGCTCAGGAACTTCTACTCCTGCACCACAGAGAGCATCCTGACGGGAAACATCTCAACCTGGTTCGGGAACAGCACCATGCAGGACAGATGAGCTCTACAGAGGGTTGTGCGATCAGCTGAGCGCACCATCCGCTCCGAGCTCCCTGACTTGCACTTAATCTACAGCAGGCGGTGCTGGACCAAGGCCAGGAAGATCGTGAAAGACCTCAGCCATCCCAACAATGGACTGTTCTCTCTGTTGAGGTCAGGAAAGCGATTCCGCTCCCTGAAGACCAACACAGAGAGACGGAGGAGGAGCTTCTTCCCGCAGGCGATACGGTCTCTCAATCACACCACCACATAGAACGGACCCACACATATGGTTTTTACACACACATTGGACATTCTGGCCATTGTTTACACTAATTAGATTAGATGCGTGGTCATCTAATCAAATCACTTGAATCACTTTAAGCATATTTGCACTGCACAAGTCACTTACAAATGTGGATTGCACAACCTTGGACATTATATTTCTTCATTTCCATTTAATACTTGTACAGATGCTGTTTTTATTCTATATTTCTTCATACATTCTTATATATTTCTATATTGTGTATTTGTGTATTGTGTATTTTGTTGTACAGTTATTTTATTTTCAACTTTAATTTATATATTTTATCTTATCCTTTCCCAGTTAAATTTACCCTTCATTCTAATTTGTTGTTGTACAGTTATTTCATTTTTAACTTAATTTAACCTATTCCTTCCTAGTCAAATGTACCCTTTTAATTAAAATTTTAATTTTCATATTTATTTACTATCGTATTCATAGTCCTTTTTTTCTTCGTTAGGTAACGAGCAGTTGTGTAAGCATTTCACTGCATATAATACTGTGTATGAGTGTGTATGTGACAAATAAAAATTTGAATTTGAATTTGAGACAGTCAGAGGGAACACTGGACAATGGGAGACATTTAAGGATGCAGAGACGGGGAAGAAGTCTCATCATGACGAGTAAAGTTTACCTTGCCTGGATGGGCAGCTCTCTGGGTGCTCAGCACCCCCAAAGCTCTGATCTTAGAATGGCCCCTGATGGTGGCTCCGGGAGATTTTCGGGAGGGGCCCCGAAATTCTGGATTCTAACGGGAAAATCGGGAGGGTTAGCATGTATGGTTGTGGCACCATCACTAACCTTGTCAAACACCTCAGAGTAAATCATATCACAGAATATGGTGAGCGTATGTTGAAGCGAACTGAAGAGGAGGACAGGGACAGGTGCTGTTAGGGCGAGACAGACGTCTCTCACGGAGTCCTTTAGTGCTGCAGGCAGGCAAGGTATTCAAATAGCGCACAACTTCAGTTTTTTTTATTTCTATATGAAAAATTCTGCATTATTAAGTGATAAGAACAAGTAATCTGATGTTGACAGGGGATTTCTTTAAATCACCCTGCCGTTCTTCAGCTGAGACGTCTGAGTCGGAAAACACAACACTGCAGTTCTTCCTTTACTCGCGTGGGCAGCCATTAACGCAGGATCTGCGCCTATTGACTGTCCGCATCCTTTATTTATACAAGATGTTCCTGTGTGTGTGTGTGTGTGTGTGTGTGTGTGTGTGTGTGTGTGTGTGTACAAAGGTAACAACGTCATTCAGAGCAGAGGGTTTTTCCCCTTCTCTACATTTGCATGTTCTTGTAAAAGAGCTGAGGTTTCTCTTCTCTGTTCTCTGAAGACAGGAAGCAGTTAGTAGCTGCATAAGTTCATCACACAAGTTACTAGGTGAAAAGTCACATAGACATGTGCTTAATTATAAAAAGAATACATTTCATGTAACTGATCAAAACATACAATATTCTCTTAACAGATGTCCTGTAATCATTTTGATGCTATAATTTCAGATACAATAAATAAAATAAGTTTTTGTACAAAGTATCAGTATCAGTGTCAGATCAGTATCGTCGATACCACCCTGAATATTACTTGGTATCTGATCGGAAAGGAAATCAGTGGTATCGCACATCACTAGTGATCAGGACAATTCTGGAGAAGATGGAGTCAGTGAGAGGGAGTCAGCGGGAAGCCCACGGCTGCTACTTGGCCCTGGTTTGCCCTCATGGATGAGGTGATACTATTAGGCCTCCTGTCCTAATTTCCTCTCTCCCTGAGGACACTCCAGGGCCAAGCGCAGCAGTGGGTGACCAAAACGACAGCAATGAGGAAGAAAAGTGAGCCACCCACAACAGGGAGAAAGAGGCAAAGGGATAGAGATGATAAGCTGCTAGACCGCAGAGAGGACATGAGGCAGCACAGGGAGACTGAGGAGAGAGCAGGGAGAGGAACTAGAAATATTAGTTCCTAAATAAGTTATGCATTGAGAAATTTATTTATTTGGATATATTTGTTACGTTGTTATATGTGTTGCATTAGTGTAAAGGTTTATGTTATTAATAAATTAATTAAAACAAACAGTAATTGTCAGTGAACTCAATTTAATTTACAGGTATTTGTAACATGTATGAACATAACGCTAACATTGAACAATATTACATGGATATTTATTTGATAGCAATAAAGTAAATAACAAAAACCTTTAAACAAGAATATTTCAAATACACAGTATGTAAAGATGAAAAAACAATATTTACAGTTGTTCACACAGGATCAACCTGAGTTGAACAACTGTAATAGATTACAGGAAGTCTCTGGCAGTGTTGCTGAATCTGCCTGAGCAAGATCAGACATGGATGGGGTGCAGCAACTGAGACCTGCGGTTTTACTTTTCTGGTCTGCGAGTGGAGAATCACACAGTGTGGTCTGCAAAGAGAGCTTTAGGATGCTTCCTCTCACTGTCCACTGCATCGTCCATCCACAGGGTTTGCAGGGCTGGCTCAATCGTGGCTGCCACACCACTAAGATGTTTTCAGAAATATGCAAGCAAGTGGATGCTATATTATTAGTATAATACTTGTAACTCTGGAGCAGACAACAGTTTGATAAAGTGTTATGTAAAAGAAACCAAAGATTAGAATCTATAAGTTTCAAAGACCTTTGGTTTATATATTTTATATAATACAGTACATGTGTATGAATGACTGGTGTTGTGCCAATAAATGATCGTCTGCCAAAAACCGATTGCTCGTATTTAAACTGCTATGAATAACTTGTTGGTCTATAATACGTGAAACAGAATCATGTTTATTGGCCAAGTATATGTGCAGACACATACAAGGAATTTGGTTCCGGTAGATGGTGGCTCTCAAGCACAGCAATGTAAAACACACACACACACACACACACACACACACACACACACACACACACACACACACACGTGTCTATATATACATTACACATGCATACACATACATACACAAAGCTGTGTAAACCAACTATAAATAGCCAATCTAAACTTATATACATAAAATACAGAAATGAAATGAGATGGAATGAATACTACAGAATGTACATAAGGTGCAGTTGCAGTCTGGCAGTGGGAGCAGTGTGACAGGTCAACTGTTTAGAAGGGAGATGGCGAGGGGAAAGAAACTGTTCCTATGTCGGGTAGTCCTGGTCTGCAGGCTACTAAACATAACCAAAGACAGAAAACTCATAACAACGCTTCCTGGTTGGAATTTCAACACACAGAGAAAACAGCAGCACAACTGACGTGATTAATTATTATAATTGAGATCAAATATGAAGAAACAGATCAGACACAGTTTAGTGATGGCGCTGTGAGATCAGTCACCCAGACATCAGCAAAGTCCAGATCCACCCTCAGTTAGTTTTTAATCATTCCAATAATAACAAACATAATAATAAAGATTTACATAATATCTTCTGTTATTGTACTGAGTCTATCTCTACCATCCATTGGAGATAATAGCGCTTGACATCCAACCGGGAGTAGTTGTAAAAACATTACAACAACACAAGATTAGTAATAAATGTTGACCAGTACTATACTTTTCTTTGTTATTATATATTTGAGAAGTGGAACTGAGCAGGGAAGGTGACAGCCGAATTCACCGGGAGCAGGAGAACTGTGAAAAAACTCCAGAGACCAGAAACACAGCATGAAAAGCAGAAACAGTGGCTGCAGAGGACACGATTCATTGTTTTTAACACTTGGTTTCACTTCAGCTCTGTGTTTGTTATAACTTTACTCTTTTGTGCAGCTGACAGACTAACAAGAGCACAAGAGAGGCCCACAGACCAGCTGGACCACAGACCAGCTGGACCACATACGCTGTACGCTGCCTTCATCAACACCAGAGCTTTGGGCAGTCTTGGGCCGTCCCCAGACTGCCAGCAGACTGCAAACGTGCTCTCCACACTGAGCCATAAATTATGGCTGTACAACTCATGCTACAAAGGATATTATTCAAAAACATGTTTCAGGCATTGCAGTTGATGAAATTGAGATAATACAATTAGAGAAGTCAGAAAGACCGATTGATCTTTCTTATTAATGTAACTGCTGCATTTACTCACTGCTCTAATCTCACCCTTCTTCTGCTGAGGCTGCACAACACGAACCTTTGAGATGTGGAAGAACAGGAAATTCTCATCATAGAAGATCCAGGGTTTGAATCCAGTCTAGGGCCTTTCTGTCTGGAGTCTTCCCATGTCTGCTTATGTTCGCTCTGGTACTCTGGTGGCTTCTCACGGTCCAGAAACATGCATAGGGTTAGGTTAACTGATGATTTGAAATTGACCATGGGTGTGAAGTGACCCAGAAGTATCTGTGTAGCAGCCACAATGAATCAAGATCATGAGCTTTATTAACTGATCAAAGTATATTCTTTAATTTTCTGTATTATTCAGTTTGCATTGGTAATGCCGATTATTGTAATGCTTTTTTAAGATGAGCAAAACTTTATTTTACTTTGGGTTAGCTGGGATAAGTGATGGATGGAGGGAATTTTACTTCAGTCACAGAAATCCTAAACAGGAAGGAGGAGCAGAGTTACAGTGGATGTCATGATCTGGAGTCCGTGACTCCGTGTTTATGTTATTATTCTGTGGTTTTGGTTATTTTGGGGTTCTTGTACATTCCCTGTTCACGTTTCATGTTCCTATGTTCTGTGTTCCCCAGTCTGTGTGTTGTGTCATTGCGTGTATGTGTTTCCTGTTTTATTGTGAAGGTCTGCGTCTGATGTGAGTGTTTTCAGTTTGCCTCCCTTGTCTCGTCAGGTTAATCTCTCCCAGCTGTGTCCCCCACTTGTGTGTAATCTCCCTGTGTTCTCTGAGTGTATTTTAGTCGTGTCTTTTGTCTTAGTAGTTGCTGGTTCGTCTGTGTTGTTTCCCCTCGGTCTCCCTGCGTCTCTCCATGTGTATTTCCCCGGACCTCCCTGCATCTTCGTTTCTGGTTTGTTTTGTTAGTTTTACCCAGTTTAGGTATTCCTGTTCATGTCACCCGCCATTTCTGTTTATTTGTATTCCTGTCAATAAATACTCACCTGCACCTGAGCTGCTGCTTCTGGTCCTAAATAATTCCCACACGGCTTGCACCGGCAAACCGTGACAGTGGATCACTATCCAGCAGGGAAACAAGGTTTATTTCAATTTCTTGGCCATGAGTGAGATTTACTAAGTGGACAAATTAGGGTGACGATACCGCTCCAGAGTGATCTATTAGTAGTGCACCAATTTACATTCAGAGATGCATGCAGCCTGTTCAGCCAGGAGACTCTGTGAAGTTTTGGTATAAGGGATAAATCTTCTGACCAAACCTGCTGGGACTGTGTGAGGTCCTGAGGCTAAGAGTAAGGATTTATCCACAGGAGAGCTGCGTTCTTACAAACCATCCCACTGTGTAAACCTGACATCTGTGGAACAGCTGAGCTGTATGATGTGTACAAGGACACAAAACATTATTTACCATCAGATCCCGAGCCCTCCATGTGTTAATCAAGAAACTGCTGCTGAGCTACATCCATAAATAATGAATAAATTAGGAGCTAAAGCTAAAAGGACAGTTTATTTGTACCATCTTCATGTGAACACATTCAAGAACATCACAGATGAAAGAAACATTAAAAACTTCCACACTACATAAAGCAAGAAAAATAGTTTTTCCTTCAGGTGGTTTCAGAAAAAACAAAAACATCAAACAGCTCCAAGACTCTCTTTGAAAGAACTAAAAACCTTTATTCTCATGGTCCAATCATGAGTGAACTCCCCGATGAAGCCTTGTGTGCTAAAACATGTCAGAGTTTTAAAGGTTAAACATGAGTTTCCAAAACGTTTTGCTGGAGAACAATGAACTACAGTGGCTGCAAAAGTATTCGGCCCCCTTGAACTTTTCCACATTTTGTCACATTACAGCCACAAACATGAATCAATTTTATTGGAATTCCACGTGAAAGACCAATACAAAGTGGTGTACACGTGAGAAGTGGAACAAAAATCATACATGATTCTAGGGGTGGACGATATAAACGATATACGATAGAAACGATATAAATATAGACACTGAGGGTTTTCGGGAGGAGCCGTGCTGCTCTCTGCACCATGCCCTCCTGTGTTTTAAATGCACTTTAGAACAGCACACAGCAACACTACATATGAGCGGGCAGAGGGAGGTTTGGGGTCTTCACTCACCCCGGTTCTGTTAGCCGTCAGGGCTGGGGGGCTGGGAGGAGGTGCTGGCTGTTAGATTGGGGTCTGGGATGCGGTGCCTCCCTGCTACTGCAGATAAGGAAGCGGTCTGCTTGCCTCCATCCCAGAGAGAAGGGTTACACCTCCTGGGTCTAGTTGCGGCTTGCCCCTCTGGGGGCAGAGGTACCTGGACCTGGGATATAGAGTATGTTTGGGGAGTGTGATTGTCTGTGCAGTGTCTATTTGTGTCTGTCTACACGTTGGGTAAGTGCCGAGTATTTGGTTGTGTATATGGGGGTGGGAATGCACGTTTGAGTCTGCATGCGCCTGTTCGTCTGTGTCTATATGTCAGGTTGGGTCTTAGACTCGACCTCTCTGGGAACATCTCAGGCCCTCCAAAGTACGGAGGCCTATCTCCCCTCACCACACTCCCTGCCGGTGGCTGATGCCCTCAGACGTTGGTGTGCTGGTGGTTCTTGTCGACTGGGGCTGGGTGCTCATGTATGTACCGGCTCACTCCTGGTGGCCGATTGGCGGGGCCTGGCGCCTGTGGCCCGGCTGGGCTGCTTCCCTGGGGTGGGGTGCCCTCAGGCCTCTGGCCTCTGGGCCTGAAGCTCAGTCCTCTCTGGCGCAGCTGGCTGCCGGCAAAGCCCGCGGGCACGCCACTGCAACCCCCTCTGGCCTCTGCTCTGTGGCTTCTGGGTGACCTCTTGTTTGGGGCTCTACTCAGCTCTTCCCAGGAGGGTGGTGCGGTTCCCCCCTTTGGTGGTCCTCCTTGGGTCCTCGTACTCTGGGGCCTCTGGACGTCTGGGGCCTGGATCTCCTCCATACCTGCTTCATGCCCTGGGGACGGGGCTATGGCTCCCCACACTCCCTAGCAGATCGTTACATGGAGAAACCTTTGGAATACAAGCATGCTTATCCACACAGGTGTACACACGGGTGTTCACAGACACAAACTACACCTTTCTTGGCTGCTACCTCAAAGCACATTGTGCGCTATCTATCTTTCGTGCTGCACAATAACATTTAATAATTAGTATCTACTGTTATCTACTGCTAGCTAGTTTATTGTGATGGTGCTGTATTTATTATGTTGCTGTTTTTTGTTTGTTTTTTTCTCTTGTTTTTTTTCTCCATACAGGTGATCCAGGTGTTTTGTTTGTTTTCTCTTTCTTTCTTCTCCCCTTTCTCACCATCTCTTCTCCCCTCTATTTTTCTTTCTCTCCCTCTCTTTCTTTCATTCTTTCTCCCAGTCCTATCCCCCAGTCAGGTCTGTCCCGACTGTAACAACCGAAAATAAAATAAATACATAATTATAATAAAGGTCAATCAAATGGACCAATATGGCAAGGCCATGATGATCCACTTGGTAAAGTAAATCCGCTTGGCACTCTCTTGGCCTTAAGACAACAATTCTGATGGCTAAAGATCCAAACGGGACAGGGGGAAAAAAAGAAAAAGAAAAAGAAACGATATAAATTTGGCCAACGATAGAGATTTTGACTATACCGCTCTTTCGCGATAGTGTATGTTGATGATATCATCAAGCCACGCCTGTTTTGGTCAAAAGCATCGCAGCGGCTACAACCATTATCATCTGCAAATTATGCCGACAGTCATAGCAAAGAGATGAAGCACTTTTGAAATATGGGGAAAGCCAAAAACTGCGCTTCCTCACAACAGCACAACATTATATACCAGGTAGTCCAACTTCAGTCACCCTGCAAACATCACTGGTGTTTAGTTTTCTGTCTTCATTTATGTTGGAAGTGATAGCAGAGCTGTACATTTGAATTCGTTTCAAAAATCTCTCAGTCAGAACATGGTATGTCATGTTTAGGTGGAAACTAGCGAGCTAACTTCCTGTTAACTTGTAACTCCGTTAAATTTAATAACTTCTGTTTTCATGGATGCCTGGATGTTAAACTTAATTGTTACACCTGGTAAAGGAGCAACACTGATCATTTTATTAAAGATTAAAGAATTTAGACCATTTTTAACTCTCCGTGTTCGTTTGATTTGGGACCTGAGGCGGACGGAGTTTTGGACCCAGATTACTCCGCGAAGCTCCTCACTAGGGCAGCTGTAATGCTGTGACAATCCATCAAAACATTTTTTAACAGATTTCTGCACACCAAAATCGGTTCGAGGTCAGTAAGCACAACCAGAATTGACTATGTGCACGTTAGCATATGCTACTTCCGGTGCGGAAACTCCTGTGTGGAGCTTTGTTTCCGGTGTCCTATTCGCGCCTTGTTTAAGGTCCAAAACAAGTTAAGCAAATGAATGAATCAAGCGGCGATTTACATTTCTATAGATGTCTTGGGCATTTACCCAATATATCTGTAAATGATGTTCATCGACTTGTCGATATTTTTCCCCCGCGCCTCAGAGCAAAAGAGAAAGGGATTCAAATGTTATATTTCTCAGCTGTCCCTCGTTTATCGCGGGTGTTATGTTCTAAAAATAACCAGCGATAGGTGAAATCAAGTAGCCAATTTTATTTTTTGACGCGTGGACATCGTGGACATACAGTACTGCACTTCAGAGTCACAGTGCTAGCGATCGAAACAGCGATTCTGTACTGTACAGGAGAGACGTCACGGAGGAGATCGTCTGCAGCGATCAGGACGCAGGACACAATGTGATGTAAAAAAAAAAGAAAGCATGCAAACTTGCACTAAAAAATCTGCGAAACAGCGAGGTGAAAGGTGAACTGCGTTATAGCGAGGGTCCACTGTAATTTTGAAGGTAAGTCACAATGTTGGGTAGATAGCTTGGACTGGGAGGACTGTAAGGTGCTAGTTCAGGTTTGCAGCTACCACGGAGTGTCGGCCAGAACACTGCTCAAGGCCAGGATGAATGTTCAGAAGGGAGACAATGAAGACACCGAGGATAGTGCAGACTCTTGTATTGACTTCACACAGTTGAAGGTAACAGAGGAGCAGGTATTGCATACAGGTTTAGATACGTGGGCATGTGTATGCGTATGTGTGTGTGTGTGTGTGTGTGTGTGTGTGTGTGTGTGTGGTCTGTTGCTCATTAACGCACACTTCTCACGGAATGACCAATTCTCTGCTGGTAATCTGGAGTAGAAAAGCACAGGTGCCTTGCCCACATTTCTCCCTGCTCATAGTCTCTCTCATACAAAGCGGGGTGACCTCTACTGGCCACTCTAAAAACTACAGGTGAACTAACAACTGAACAGAATAAAACCATAACTACGGGGCCTTTTGTACACACAACATACCCTTTGTAAATACTAATGTATAGAAACCCTTTCCAGCAATCCTTCATTTTTTTGTGTGGCTTTTTTTCGTAGTTTGTTAACATGCTGTGTAGGTGTGTACTTGACTAGCTGATATCGACATAACGGGTAAACATCTGGTTTGACTATTGTTCACCTGTAGTTTGAATGCTGAACATTTGCCTGTTTAAATCATAAGACCAGTCACTATACAGAGATGTGCTTCTGAATGGGGACGATGTGTCTTCTGATTCTGTAATGCAGTTCTGCTTGTGTTGAGTGATGTAAACAACTGATCGATCTAAACTCTTTAAACGTCAAAATTGATCATTAGATTTTTTATGACACAACAGTGGTGAGTGTTCCCACCTTCTCCTCTTTCCGTTTTCGAGTTTTGGACATGATTTTGGAGTATATTTTAAGAGGTAATTTGAAATGGGTTCTAGGATCATTTTATGACTTTTTGAGTTTTTGATAATTTAGATATGGTAAAACTGGGGCAGAAATTGTTATGTTTAAGTTAAAGGATTAAAATGAACTGAATCCTGGTTAGAAGATAAAATGCCGGTGTTCATGAGAAGCTGTACACCAAATTTAAAGGGAAATTGTGGGACATTTTTGAATAAAAGATATGCTTTGGGGAAAACTAGTGAAGATTTTAGGAGTAGAAAATGTTTGATTTCTTTTTTATTTTTAGAATAAGCGGTTATAATACAGGCTTACACATACAGATATTACATAGATTTAGAAGAGAGAGCTTCTTAAGAGAGTGTTAAAAGTGTCGCTGACTCAAATGAATAATATTGGAGATTATATACGTAGAAATGATTTTTTCTTACACATTGTGATCGTGCTCATTAACAGAGTTGATGTTCGGTCCATCTAAGGTCATAAGCTTCGATGAGCGCGATGTCTCAGTCGATATATTGCGGGGGACTTGGAGCAACAGAAGGATAAACAGCATTCACGCTTACAAACACACATGATTTAAACATAGGCGAGGCCAAAGGCCTGGAATTCATTTAGCTTCTAACTGTACAGCTCCTAACTTGCAGGGATGGCGTGGAGTGTAATGAATGAATGCAAAACATTCTTACAGACACAAACATGACAGAGATTTATTTCATAGGGTAAAGGTGGAACACATGTTGCTTTGTTTCTGCTTAGCAACTACTGAGGCGGGTGAAACAAAATGTTGTAGATAATGGAAACTTGTCTAACTGGCATTAACAGCAACTTTTGCATGTTATGTATATGCTTGAAGCAAAAAGAGGCGTAAATCCTGATAGAAAATTTTGAAGTGTGCTTTCTAGTGGAGATTTGGGCTGACATGGGGATGGTGTATATTTTACCCTGGGTGTGTTTAATAGAACTAAAAGCGTTGCTCACACACATAAAGAGCATTGAGATTAAGTAAAGTTAATATAAAGGATAAAGCCCAGAACATGATATTGTCAGCCAACTTTTTAAAGGAACATTAGAGGAACACAGTAGATTAGTGAGGTGTAGCAGAGAGAGACTGTTTGTTTTCTATCCTTTACAGGAGAAGATTTCCACTAGAGAGGGACCCAGGAAAGGAGCAGAGACCACTTAAGCATGAAGTGTTTTCAAGTGGGAGCTGGTGTTTTATTACTGGACCACCTAGATGACATGAGGTTATCGTCTGATTTGCTGAGTCAGGGGACCGTTAGAGAGGGTCAGAGCGAAGGCAGTGGACCTGGGAATGGTGGTTTCGGGGCCCATGATGCCATTAATGGATCTAGAGGTGACAGAGTGGGTTGAGGAGTGACACAAGAAAACGGTGTGGTGACGTCTCTGGAAGAGACGTCAAGAGAGGGAATTGTAGAATTACAGGAATTATTTTACGGTTACTGTTCATAACCATCATCTTTATCATTGCATTAATTATCATTTCATCAAAGCATTTATTGAAGCTGTTGGCATTATGTTATAATTTGTATTATAGGTGTTATCATAATCAAATATTAACATGTTTATTACAGGTGCAGTTATAACCACTTTAAATCGTTGAGTTAAATCTATAATCTTAAAAGCTTGTATGCTGAGTATATTGTTACAGTAAAATAGTAGCTGAGCAAAGGCCTGAATGTATTCAGCTTCTTGTTGCATTTGAGTTTGCCTAGTAACAGGTGACAGAAGGAGGATAAGTCTATGGGGACCTCAAAGGCCTGAGATCATCACCATATTTGGAAAAGGATGCCAGAAAGGGGAACTCCTGTCTCTGCATTTATCTGTTAAATTGATCATTATCTGTAGAAGAGGCAAACAATGTTCTTAAGATGCAAATTATGCGCTTGTAAACGCAAGAGGGGGCGTTATAATACCCTGATGTTATAAAAGCAATCTGAAGTGTATTTTTGGACGGGGATTTACAACTGATGTTTTGCAGTTTACATCTCCCCACGCTGCGTGTATTCATTAAAATCAATTGTTTGACCGACTTCTTCTGGACCATCATTGTTTTACTCTCGTCCTCAATTTCGGACCCGTAACAATATCTTCGCAGTAGCGATTGACCGCAAAGTAAAGCTACCGGAAATGTACAACCCCACATCCGGTCTCAAACCAGGAAGTTAGCATTTTCTCGTGCACAGGGTGAATTCATACATAAGGCACACTCTCGATTTTTGAGAAAATTAAAGGATTTTAAGTGTGCCTTATAGTGTGGAAAATACATTATACAGAAGAAAAGAATATATCGCGATATATATCGTTAGTGCACGTGCTTCAAATTATATCGTGATATGGATTTTAGGCCATATCGCCCAGGCCTACATGATTCCAAAAGTTTTTTACAAATAAATAACTGCAAAGTGGGGTGTGCGTAATTATTCATTCCCCTGAGTCAATACTTTGTAGAACCACCTTTTGCTGCAATTACAGCTGCCAGTCTTTTAGGGTATGTCTCTACCAGCTTTGCACATCTACAGACTGAAATCCTTGCCCATTCATCTTTGCAAAACAGCTCCAGCTCAGTCAGATTAGATGGACAGCATTTGTGAACAGCAGTTGTCAGATCTTGCCACAGATTCTTGATTGGATTTAGACACCAGACAGGTCAGGGATAAAGTTATTGAGAAATTTAAAGCAGGCTTAGGCTACAAAAAAATTTCCCAAGCCTTGAACATCCCACGGAGCACTGTTCAAGCGATCATTCAGAAATGGAAGGAGTATGGCACAACTGTAAACCTACCAAGACAAGGCCGTCCACCTAAACTCACAGGCCGAACAAGGAGAGCGCTGATCAGAAATGCAGCCAAGAGGCCCATGGTGACTCTGGACGAGCTGCAGAGATCTACAGCTCAGGTGGGGGAATCTGTCCATAGGACAACTATTAGTGGTGCACTGCACAAAGTTGGCCGTTATGGAAGAGTGGCAAGAAGAAAGCCATTGTTAACAGAAAACCATAAGAAGTCCCGTTTGCAGTTTGCCACAAGCCATGTGGTGTTAAGGTTCATTTTGAGGAGAGAGAGATGGAGGAGATCGGAATAACACACTGACCCTGTCAGGTGGAGTCAAACGAAGATTTTAATGAAACACACGCAGCGTGGGAAGATGTACACAGCAACATCAGCTGTAGATCTCTGCTCAAAAATACACAAGACAATCGTCTTATAGCATCGGGGTTTAACGCCCCCTCTTGCGTTCACAAATACAATACATGGATACGTCAACTCAAAACCACAAATGTTCTATTTGACAACTTGTGACACAATTAAAGGACGCTGGCTTCCATCTTCTCCCCGGTGGTTTCCCGCAAGCCACCTCAGCTCTAACATCCTGCACCTGCTTCTTCATCAAACAGTCACGTACACACAGAAACACAGTCACAGGAAGCAAATGAACCTCTCTAACTGTATGTGTGTGTATGTGCTAACCCTATTTTCACCTCTTTGTTTATGCAACCAGTGTGTAATAATCTTGACTTATATGTAAAATGTATTAAACAACTGTTTCAATCAAGAACCTCTACTAAAAGCTTAATCAAAGATATAAATGCATAAAAGATAATACAAAATAATCTGCTCAAAATAACTTCACTTCTGCAAAAGCATGCCCTGCAAACATGCAGTTTCCTGTCTCATTTTGGCACAGAGTATACTTCCTGTCACCATGCAGTCTGCATATAAACATTTAAGATTATAAAAGCATTCAAAAGCATTTCGGGTTATAGATTCAACTCCACAGTTTAAAGTGGTTCTTACTGGACCTGTACTAAAGACTAATTAATTGGGTGCCAATACAGGGAGTGCAGAATTATTAGGCAAGTTGTATTTTTGAGGAATAATTTTATTATTGAACAACAACCATGTTCTCAATGAACCCAAAAAACTCATTAATATCAAAGCTGAATGTTTTTGGAAGTAGTTTTTAGTTTTAGCTATTTTAGGGGGATATCTGTGTGTGCAGGTGACTATTACTGTGCATAATTATTAGGCAACTTAACAAAAAACAAATATATACCCATTTCAATTATTTATTTTTACCAGTGAAACCAATATAACATCTCCACATTCACAAATATACATTTCTGACATTCAAAAACAAAACAAAAACAAATCAGCGACCAATATAGCCACCTTTCTTTGCAAGGACACTCAAAAGCCTGCCATCCATGGATTCTGTCAGTGTTTTGATCTGTTCACCATCAACATTGCGTGCAGCAGCAACTACAGCCTCCCAGACACTGTTCAGAGAGGTGTACTGTTTTCCCTCCTTGTAAATCTCACATTTGATGATGGACCACAGGTTCTCAATGGGGTTCAGATCAGGTGAAAAAGGAGGCCATGTCATTAGTTTTTCTTCTTTTATACCCTTTCTTGCCAGCCACGCTGTGGAGTACTTGGACGCGTGTGATGGAGCATTGTCCTGCATGAAAATCATGTTTTTCTTGAAGGATGCAGACTTCTTCCTGTACCACTGCTTGAAGAAGGTGTCTTCCAGAAACTGGCAGTAGGACTGGGAGTTGAGCTTGACTCCATCCTCAACCCGAAAAGGCCCCACAAGCTCATCTTTGATGATACCAGCCCAAACCAGTACTCCACCTCCACCTTGCTGGCGTCTGAGTGGGACTGGAGCTCTCTGCCCTTTACCAATCCAGCCACGGGCCCATCCATCTGGCCCATGAAGAATCACTCTCATTTCATCAGTCCATAAAACCTTAGAAAAATCAGTCTTGAGATATTTCTTGGCCCAGTCTTGACGTTTCAGCTTGTGTGTCTTGTTCAGTGGTGGTCGTCTTTCAGCCTTTCTTACCTTGGCCATGTCTCTGAGTATTGCACACCTTGTGCTTTTGGGCACTCCAGTGATGTTGCAGCTCTGAAATATGGCCAAACTGGTGGCAAGTGGCATCTTGGCAGCTGCACGCTTGACTTTTCTTAGTTCATGGGCAGTTATTTTGCGCCTTGGTTTTTCCACACGCTTCTTGCGACCCTGTTGACTATTTTGAATGAAACGCTTGATTGTTCGATGATCACGCTTCAGAAGCTTTGCAATTTTAAGACTGCTGCATCCCTCTGCAAGATATCTCACTATTTTTGACTTTTCTGAGCCTGTCAAGTCCTTCTTTTGACCCATTTTGCCAAAGGAAAGGAAGTTGCCTAATAATTATGCACACCTGATATAGGGTGTTGATGTCATTAGACCACACCCCTTCTCATTACAGAGATGCACATCACCTAATATGCTTAATTGGTAGTAGGCTTTCGAGCCTATACAGCTTGGAGTAAGACAACATGCATGAAGAGGATGATGCGGACAAAATACTCATTTGCCTAATAATTCTGCACTCCCTGTATGTTTAAACCTGTGAACACAATATCAATACTTCAATGAATGCGTCAATGCAAATGCTTGTTATATGATTATGATGCACCAGTAATAACAAAATAATAAAAATAGAATTAACAAAAATGAAATAATAAATGGAAATAATAAAAATAACAGAAAAAATAATACTTCCTTCCTTACAGGGGACACAGCAAACATGTGGAAGAAGGTGCTCTGGTCAGATGAGACCAAAATGGAACTTTTTGGCCAAAATGCAAAACGCTATGTGTGGCGGAAAACTAACACTGCACATCACTCTGAACACACCATCCCCAATGTCAAATATGGTGGTGGCAGCATCATGCTCTGGGGGTGCTTCTCTTCAGCAGGGACGGGGAAGCTGGTCAGAGTTGATGGGAAGATAGATGGAGCCAAATACAGGGAATTCTTGGAAGAAAACCTCTTGGAGTCTGCAAAAGACTTGAGACTGGGGCGGAGGTTCACCTTCCAGCAGGACGACGACCCTAAACATAAAGCCAGGGCAACAATGGAACGGTTTAAAACAAAACATATCCATGTGTTAGAATGGCCCAGTCAAAGTCCAGATCTAAATCCAGTCGAGAATCTGTGGCAAGATCTGAAAACTGCTGTTCACAAACGCTGTCCATCTAATCTGACTGAGCTGGAGCTGTTTTGCAAAGAAGAATGGGCAAGAATTTCAGTCTCTAGATGTGCAAAGCTGGTAGAGACAGACCCTAAAAGACTGGCAGCTGTAATTGTGACAAAATGTGGAAAAGTTCAAGGGGGTCGAATACTTTTGCAAGCCACTGTATTTAATTGTGTTTCAATAAAACCAGGACAGAGAAAAAAGGACAAAACTGACTCAGTAAAACGACAGAAAATAAGATCCCATGTAAATCTGTATTATGTAGAAGTTCAGCCGAGCAACCAGTTCAGTTCAACAAAGGTTTAAATGATTCTATCTGAACTCTGTGGAGCCTGATCTCAAGCTTTTTGAGTCTGACACTGAAACCAGAGGATCTTTCTGTCTCTTCAGATTCACTGTGATCCAGTGATGGGAGTGATTTCAGGCCTGAGTGATCACGCTGATGTTTGCACAGAGCAGACAATGAGGTGAATGTTTGGGCACATTGGTAACAGTGAAACAGTTTATTAATAACGTGGGATCGTTTGTGTTCGGAGTATGAACTGAGATTCCTGAAGCTCTTGTCACACTGGTCACAGCTGTAGTTTCCTTCCATGTGTGCACGTTCATGCTTGTTTTGACTACTTGAACATGAGAAACTTTTGTCACAGTGTCTGCACTTGTATGGTTTCTCTCCTGTGTGGACTCGTTTGTGTGTTTTAAGCCCCCATGCAGTGGTGAAGGATGACCCACACTGATCACAAACGTGCTTTTTAATCCCACTGTGAATCAGTTCATGTTGTTTTAAGTCACTTGATGTGGTGAAGCTTCTCCCACATTCTTTGCAGTATTTCAGTTTGTCTCCAGTGTGTCTACGTTGATGTGTTTTTAGGGTAACTTGCCAACTGAAAGTTTTTCCACAGAGGTCACAACGAAAGTCTTTCCCACCACCATGGTGATGACAGGGTTGAGAACTGGATCCATCTGTGTCGCTCCGCTTCTAAACAAAGACACAAAGACAGTGTAAGTCAGTCCTTCAACATTTTTATCCTGAACGTCGCCTGAAATAAAGAGCATCTCTGCAGACGTCCAATTACATTTGACTGTTTCAGTTAACACACTCAGTTTACTGGGCTGCAATAACTACAATACTACCACCATAATACTGCAGTAATACTAAAATCATAACTGACATGAAAATCTGAATAATCACTCAGAGCTGCTTTTCCATGCAGTAGAATTGCTAACATGCTAACACAATTTAATGAACAGAGTTGTTCCAAACAGTCAGGCTAAAATGACAAGATAACAATATAAATACAAACCTCACAGTAACTGCACTTGTAGAGTCTCTTTCTGGTGTGGATCTGTTGGTGTTGTCTCAGGTGATTTGGAGCTTTAAAAGTCTTCTCACACAGGTCACATTTATAAGGTCGTCCCTCAGTGTGGGTAAACATGTGTCGTTGTAACTGTGCGTCTGTAGCAAAGTATTTGCCACACTGTTCACAGCAGTACACATCATGTCTGGTGTGAATGCGTAGGTGTGTATTTCGGGTTCCTCTCTGGCTGAAAGTTTTTCCACAAATGTCACAGCTGTATGCTTTAATTCCACTGTGGATAAGTTGGTGTTGTTTTAGGTAACCCTTCAAGGAAAAAGACTTTCCACACAAGTCACAGCTGAACGGTCTCTCTCCAGTGTGGATGACCTGATGCCGTTTTAGTTCAGCCTTCCCAGTAAAATCCTTCCCACACTCGTCACAGCTGTATGCCTTAATTCCAGAGTGGGTAACTAGATGATTCTGTAAGCTGCTACTGCGATTAAAAGCTCTGCCACACTGATCACAGTTGTACGCTTTAACTCCACTGTGGATGAGTTGGTGTTGTTTTAGGGAACCCTTCCTGGAAAAAGTCTTTCCACACAAATCACAGCTGAACGGTCTCTCTCCAGTGTGGATGACCTGATGCTGTTTTAGTGAAGCCTTCCCAGTAAAATCCTTCCCACACTCGTCACAGGTGTATGTTTTCTCTCTCTTTCTTCTGTGAGGTTTGTCGGCCTCCTGAGAGCGCTGACTTCTTGCTCCATGTTGGTCCTGCAGTGACAGAGATACAAACAGAGGCAGTGAGTGAAATGCAGTCGTGGAACAAACTGAACCTTCAAACTCCCTCCATTAACACTAGTTTTAAACTTGAAGGTGGAGTGTGGCACCAAACACCTTAACGGTCTCTTATCCCCACCTGCTGGTAGTTCTAACACATTACATCCAACCTGGTGTTAAAAATAATTCATGACTGTTTAAACACTAAAATCATGCCCATCCCTCCTGATTGTACACACACACACACAGTTATATTATTTTATAATTTATATCATATTGTTGTTTCCTAATACATATTTCTATAATTTTTATAGATTTATATATAATCTTTTACTGATAATAAATGTTTGTGTATTTGTTTATTCAAAAGGAACCCCATTAGCTACCACAACAGATGTTGCTCGTCTACCTTCAAATTGACTATGTGCACGTTAGCATATGCTACTTCCGGTGCGGAGCTTTGTTTCCGGTGTCCTATTCATGCCTTGTTTACGGTCCAAAACAAGTTAAGCAAATGAATGAATCAAGCGGCGATTTACATTTCTATAGATGTCTTGGGCATTTACCCAATATATCTGTAAATGATGTTCATCGACTTGTCGATATTTTTCCCCCGTGCCTCAGAGCAAAAGAGAAAAGGGATTCTAATATTATATTTCTCAGCTGTCCCTCGTTTATCGTGGGTGTTATGTTCTAAAAATAACCAGCGATAGGTGAAATCAAGTAGCCAGTTTTATTTTTTGATGCGTGGACATCGTGGACATACAGTACTGCACTTCAGAGTCACACTGCTAGCGATCGATGCAGCGATTCTGCACTGTACAGGAGAGATGTCATGGAGGAGATCATCTGCAGCGATCAGGACGCAGGACACAATGTGATGTAAAAAAAAAAAGCATGCAAACTTGCACTAAAAATCTGCGAAACAGCGAGGTGAAAGGTGAACTGCGTTATAGCGAGGGACCACTGTAATTTTGAAGGTAAGTCACAACATACCTTTCGTAAATACTAATGTATAGAAACCCTTACCAGCAATCCTTCATTTTTTTGTGTGGCTTTTTTTTTCATGGTTTCTTAACATGCTGTGTAGGTGTGTACTTGACTAGCTGATATCGACATAATGGGGAAACATCTGGCTTTGACTATTGTTCACCTGTAGTTTGAATGCTGAACATTTGCCTGTTTAAATCATAAGACCAGTCACTATACAGAGATGTGCTTCTGAATGGGGACGATGTGTCTTCTAAATCTGTAATGCAGTTCTGCTTGTGTTGAGTGATGTCATCGACTGTAGAAACAACTGATCGATCTAAACTCTTTAAACGTCAAAATTGATCATTAGATTTTTTATGACACAACAGTGGTGAGTGTTCCCACCTTCTCCTCTTTCCGTTTTCGAGTTTTGGACATGATTTTGGAGTATATCTTCACAGTAGCGATTGACCGCAAAGTAAAGCTACCGGAAATGTACAACCCCACATCCGGTCTCAAACCAGGAAGTTAGCATTTTCTCGTGCACAGGGTCAATACAATCACATAAAATATTATGCAATAAAGTGGATTCAAAATATCCACATAATTTTACATCCACAGTGGGGTTTCACAATTAAATATAAGCAATCAATAATGATAATAATAATAATGATAATAATAATAACACTGAGACACATTACACAAATTTCAAAAGCAAATCATCTCTTACAATATTTACAACAACTAAAAACTCTGTAAATCAGCTTTTAAATGTTAATTGAAGTTTTGAATAGTTGCTAATTCTCTAATTTTATAAGGCAATTTATTCCACTTTAAAGATGCTCTAAATATAACAGTTTTACAAAAAGTTACTTTTAACTCGAGGATTTACTAAATTGGAGTTTGTTGAAAACTGTGTAATATGATTATGTATTTCATCTGGATACTGCAGCTGAGCAGAAAAAATATGTGGTGTGTTTAACAGAATTGCTTTCTTTATAACTACAAGTATTAAATCCCAGTTCTTTGTATTCCCTACGGCAAAGAAAGACACGGCTCAAAGTGGTCAAAGCTCAAAAGATGATCTCTATTTTTCATTCCCAGGAATGGAGACCTGAACACATGAACACATAAGCTCAGGTCTGAAGCACAAACAGGAAGCCTAGTTATTTATATACTTCCTCTAGACGTCACACACACTTCAAGTTTCGATCAAATACTCTGCTTAGTTTCACTTTCTGGCTGCAGCTCCTATTTTCTGCAAAAGCATGTAGTTTCCTGTCAGTACTTTTTGGAGCAGACTGTACTCAGAGTTGGGCCTCACAATATAATCAGCAAATAAGTGCTAAGAATATATATTTAAATCCCAACAGACCCCCTTTTCCTCTTTTTTAAAAGACGACTTAAACCCTAATTTATCTCATTAAGTTTTACTTTCATGTGACAGTAATAGCTCAAATATAACAAACATCTAGCTCTTAGACAGCACCTCACGTTTGCGCTGGGCTGTGAACTGTCCTCCCTTAATTATTACCCCGTTTTTAAGTAGAATCCCAGTTTAAACCCACTTCTGACTTCCCTCACTGTTCACGGTAAAATCCGAACAGATATAATTAGCTTTTCCTAATAACAGTTCCGACATTACTTTTTATCACTCTTTGGAAACAGCCTCTATAGAGTTACAATTTACCCCTGGTTTTTCGCCCCCTCTACGGGTAACATATATCTGGCCTTAACACTATTCTTGGGCAATTTACATAACATAGAAATCCTGCAAACTATAACTAAAGTCCTTCTCATTACTTTTATGCTCACATTTAACCTGTGTCTAATGAGCTTTTAGTCTCCTAAACCACACATTCTCTGGAACTGAGGTTCTCTGTGCTTCTTTTCGGGGTCTCTCTTTCTCTGGTTGCTTCCTGCTTCCTCGCCAACCCCTCCGTGGTTTTGCTCTGGTTCTGGAATCTCCTGTAAAAGATTGAAAACAAAACACCTTTCCCTGCTACGCCTCCATAACCTATTATGTTCATCAATTGTTCGCTTAATTCAATTGCAGAACACAGTGTGATGGGGAAATCAGCTGTGTTTTGCTGCCCTTTTTATTTTGAATCTGGCCCGAACCGGCGAGACACTTCCTGAATCAGTCACATGGTACGGACTGCCCGCGAGGCCTCGAACGTCACTGCATACGTAATCAAATCAAGCCTCGATACGCGCTTCACAAAAACTCCCCCGAGATTACCCAACACAGGTATCGAAGCTTCGACACACAGGACACATCACTACCGTTGAGGCTGCGTAGTTTAAAGCTGCAGAACCTGAATTGGGATACAGCCATGATGATCTCCAGCCTTGTGCTCGTCAACATTCTCACCTGATCACTCTTCATAACATTCTGGAGTGTATGCAAATTGCTATTATAAAAACTTAAGCAGCAACTTTTCCAATTTCCAATATTTATGCAATTCTCAAAACTTTTGGCCACGACTGTATAACCTCTTTTTAAGTTTTGTGGATATTATACATGGTTATGCTCAGGATATGTCGGCCAATTTCCACCTGAAATGCCTTTTGGTTAAACTGTCAGCAAGGAATTTGCATTTGCACTGTTAAATTTTTATATAACTTTAATGCACATAAAAAAACAGCTGCTTGTTTAAGTGAAAATAGATTGATGGGTTTTTTTTAATAAAGTTGTGGAGTTTATTTTACATTTATATTTATTTATATTTAGTTTATGTCGTCAGTTATATCATTATCGCAAATTTTCAAATGTATATCGTGATAAATATTTTTGGTCATATCGCCCTGCTCTGTCTGTCACCTTCTGTGTTGAGCTCATTGTTTTCTCTGTAGTGGCTGAGCTGAGTCCAAGTAGCTGAAAATGTTCCTCTGCTGCTCCGTCAGACTCTTCCCCTCCTGCTGATCAGCTGGGACACAAAACAGATCTTTGTTAGGCTCCACACTGCACTGAAGAGTCAAAGTGTCTCATATGTTCATCTGACAAGTAAAAGAACACATTTTTGTTTCCCGAGGTGGGCAACTTATTGGAAACAAACACAAAAGGTTTGAGCACTGATACCTGGCATTGCTGGCATTGAAAGATGCAATGCCAGCAATGAGGATTGTCAAGACTAAAACCAATCATTAAGCAAAGACAACAGGGATCATTTGTTTCTGTTTATTTAGCATTCACAACATTTGTAGTTGCCTTCTGTACAGGGGAAGTCCACGCACACTGTGTGGTACCGCCATCCGCAGAAGGTGCATTCAATCTCTGTAAGAAAAACTAGATTGTCTGAGACTGAAATGATATTAACAAAAGGAGTGGTGATTTGTAAAACTTCAAGTGTATGATAAGGCGAAAACAAATACACAATTGTATGTCATGTAGTTGAAGGTTTTTTTTCTTCTTTTGGAAGACCGGAAAACACTGAAAGTTACAAATGTATTGTGCTTGAAACAAATTCAAAATAGGTGATAAAGCCAGCTGCACATGTGTGTCACAACAAGTACATCTGGCTGTATAATAAACAGAAACAAGTGATCCCTGCTGTCTTTGCTTAATGGTTGGTTTGAGTCTTGACAATCCACATTGCATCTTTCAATATGTTTGTGGGTGGATTTGAATGCACCAGTGTAAGTGCAGCCACTCAGACTCAATGTGGTCATAGAAACAGGTGCAGATGTGTCACGAGTTAATCTAGTAGTAGGCTATGGCACTTGGCCACAGGTGGCAGTAGTGGACTGACCTCCATTTGAGACTGCTCCAGCTGCTCTGTGACAGTCAGTAGATCTGCTACAAATTGCAGATCATATGCAAGTTTTGGAAATTACATTATAAATATTCCTAACTTAGCCATGGCAGCCATGTTGATGTATTACCTATACTGGCTGAAAATGTTCATTTCCAGAGAAAAGACACAGGCAGACTATGCTTACAGGATGTGATGTTACATGTTATTATGTGATGTTATTGAAATCATCATGAAAAATGGGAGTGGTAATTTCTATAACTTTGTGTATATAATTTGGCATTTCTTACTGATGTGGGCCAAAAATAAATACATATTAAAATTTAATTTATTTTAAAGGTTTATTTGCAAGACACAAAATCAGAGAAAATAGAAAGTTCCACATATACACACACACACACACACACAACATTTTAAGGATTGTACATTAACATAAAACTGTTGTTTCACCCGAGAAACACACACACACGGAGAGAGAGAGACAGAGAGAGGGAAAGAGAGTATATGCAAACAGCCATCATAATTCGTCATACAATGAGAACATGACAAATCAACAATGATTAATTAATATTAAAATCTGTAACATAATGAACTGTTTGGAGTTTAGCCTGATTGTTTCAAGATGACCTGCCATTATCCAATGACACATCTGCTTACCTGTATCTTTTGCTCGTTTCTCCTCCTCTTCTTTTCTCTTTTTCTAAACTGAGCACCTGATGGCTTTTAAACTTTTCTTGTCCATCTTCCATTGGTTTTAATTTTGCACTCCAGTATGAACACAAATCCCCCAACTTGAGTTTCACCACAATTAACCTAATAGACCTACACCTTAGTTCACAGATTCACTTTGTCTAAGGTTTATTTCTGGGATTTCACACAACCCAGTATTCAGATCGTGAATACATAATGGGCTTGGATTTACAACATTATGAATGAAATGTGCTCTATTTGGAAGCAGCATGTCCCCCTCCCCTTTCCAGGAGTTGTATGTGAGACTTTAAATCATCAATCTGTAAATTATAAACTTTTATTTGTTATTGATCCGTTTACCCCTGGTCCTAAAGTGAATATTTATTTTCTACTCTTCTTGTATTAATTGTTTGTTTACTTGCACTGCTGTAACTGGAGCCTCGTCGTCTAGTCTCTCTACATACTGGACTGTATGTAGCGGAGATGACAATAAAGTTTACTTTGACTTCAGGAGCAGGTGCACCGAGGGCTCTCGCGCTCACTTTTCGCTTATAGAATTTCGAAAAAACATCGGTGCAAATTATAAGTCTGTATCATAATATCTGGTGTTTTGTGTTTGTTGTTTTGTTTTTATTTTGTTTTATTTTGCGAGTTGATTATTAGATCCCGATCGTTTACTCTTGCTGTCCTGTGAACAGCATCGGCATGAGAATATCACCAGGTAAACCCGCGACATTTTTAAACATTTTGTTGTTCAAGAGGAACAAGACTGACAGAGTGTGTTTTAGGTAACCTCACAAATGTCACAGATGACACATTTAGTGTTTGGTGCACATCTGTTCAACCAACTGGAACACCAGTCCACATGTATATACACACTCTCTCTCTCTCTCTCACACACACACACAGACACACACACACACACATGAACACACACACACACACACAGAGCCCTTTTGAATGTTTGCAAGTATGTGTATGTGGTGTTAAATAGGCCTATACTACTGCGCTTTTATGTCGCTCGTAAGGGTGAAACTCATTGTGAAACGTTTGAGAACCACTGCTACAGAACAATGGAGATTTCCATTATACGGTAACACCTGCAACTCACGTGACGCCCAGAATTGTACAATACTGATGCTTGAGAGAGCGCGCGTGATGCAAGTATGTGTAGAGTGTTGAGCGCGTGATCAGTGGTGAGAAAAACAACTCACAAAACTTGACATTTCTATACTCGTGGCTCACTTGCACTTCTAATCTATTCGTTTGCACACTTACACACACACAGCTGCTGTTTCCTGTTTTGCTACACTCTGGAGAGCCTCGCCTTTAACGGTCTTCTCTCACAGAGAGCAACAGAAAACTTCATTAAGAAAACTTCGAAAAACTCGAGATTGACTGAACTCAGTTCAAAGTTACCTTGGCACTTACCTTTAGATGTGAGAGGTAGTGATGGTCCGCTTGAAGCTGACGCTCCGGTGCATGTGTCAAAAAGATCAACACGCTGCTTCAGAAGCACTGTGTCGAGGCTTGATTCGTTTGGCCAGAGTCACGTGATTAGTGACGTCTGAAGTTTCATTTAGAACGTACTTTTTTTAATTGAACTTTATTGAAACACAATGAGTGTAGAACATACAAACAGATGAAGTTTACAAAAGAACAGAACATGAACATACAGAACCAGGAGTAAAAAAAATTATTATATGAGTACGCGCAATAATCAACATATAAATATTGTTCTGAGAGGCTTTTTGTTGGTTGAGTCCAGAGATGGGCTGTAACGCGTTACTTGTAACGCGTTACTGTAATCTGATTACAGATTACAGTAACGCGTAATCAGATTACAGTAACGCGTTACAAGTAACGCGTTACTGTAATCTGATTACTTTTTTCAAGTAACGAGTAATGTAAGGGATTACTATTGCAAAAACGGTAATTAGATTACCGTTACTTTCACGTAGGAACGCTGCGTTACTGCGTTACTAAAACCGTGATTTTTTGCGAGAACGTCTCATGACAGTGACGTAAGCGAGTGCGACGTTCGTGACAACAGCTGTCTGCAGATCATAATATATCGAGTGCGGGACAGAGTGTAGCGTGCAGCGTTTAAAGCGTGGAAGTACTGACCTTATTTTGAGTTTGATTCCATAAAAAGTGACAAAAACATTAGTGTCCGTTGTGCGTGGGAAGAAAACTTCTTTTTACAGCGAAAAAACCCCTAAACTTCCGAGCAAGCACCGAGTGTACTACGACCAGAGATGGGCAGTAACGCGTTACTTGTAACGCGTTACTGTAATCCGATTACTTTTTTCAAGTAACGAGTAATGTAAGGGATTACTATTGCAAAAACGGTAATTAGATTACCGTTACTTTCCCGTAGGAACGCTGCGTTACTGCGTTACTAAAACCGTGATTTTTTTCGAGAATGTCTCATGACAGTGACGTAAACGAGTGCGACGTTCGTGACAACAGCTGTCTGCAGATCAACAATGGATAATATATGGAGTGCGGGAATATGAGCGTGCAGCGTTTAAAGCAGGGGACCCCAATCCCAGTCCACGAGGGCCGGTGTCCCTGCAGGTTTTAGATGTGTCCTTGATCTATCACAGCTGATTTGAATGGATAAATTACCTTCTCAACATGTCTTGAAATTCTCCAGAGGCCAGGTAATGAACTAATCATGTGATTCAGGTGTGTTGATCCAGTGTGAGATCTAAAACCTGCAGGGACACCGGCCCTTGTGGACTGGGATTGGGGACCCCTGGTTTAAAGCGTGGAAGTACTGACCTTATTTTGAGTTTGATTCCATAAAAAGTGACAAAAACATTAGTGTCCATTGTGCGTGGGAAGAAACCTAAACTTCCAAGCAAGCGCCGAGTGCGCTACGACATATGTGAAACTCACAGAGAAACTCGCGGATTCTTCCACTGACCGCCGCGGCACACCTGCACCAGCGTAAACCTCCGCCTACCCCAGTCCTGCTTTACAGGTGAAAATAGAGCAACAGGACCGCTAGTCTTTGATTTTATTTATTTTCTGCTGTGTTTTACTTGCATCTATTTGAAAGAGTGAGTGTAAATACAAAAAAATATTTTATTTTATGTGCTGGAATGTGCAGAAAATAGGTTTAAATGTTAAACAAATTTCTTCCAGTCAGAGAATGTTGCATATAATTAAATTTTTGCTTGATGCATAAAGTTAAAAGATTTAAAGTTTTAAAAAGAGACGTTTCCATTTGATTACATTTTGTATGATGGATTATGCAGAAAAAGTAGAATTGGGCTGAAAGATCTATCGCTTTATTACCTATTCAGGTTGTAAATTGTGTTTTTAAAAAGTAACTAAGTAACTAAGTAACTAAGTAATTAATTACTTTTGAAAATAAGTAATCAGTAAAGTAACGGGATTACTTTTGGGGGGAAGTAATCAGTAATTAGTAACTGATTACTTTTTTCAAGTAACTTGACCAACACTGACTACGACGTAATGTGAAATTCACAGAGAAACTCGCGGATTCTTCCACTGACCGCTGCAGCACACCTGCACCAGGGTAAACCTCCGCCTACCCCAGTCCTGCTTTACAGGTGAAAATAGAGCAACAGGACCGCTAGTCTTTGATTTTATTTATTTTCTGCTGTGTTTTACTTGCATCTATTTGAAAGAGTGAGTGTAAACACAAAAAAATATTTTATTTTATATGCTGGAATGTGCAGAAAATAGGTTTAAATGTTAAACAAATTTCTTCCAGTCAGAGAATGTTGCATATAATTTAATTTTTGCTTGATGCATAAAGTTAAAAGATTAAAACTAATAAAACAAGTTTTAAAAAGAGACTTTTCTATTTGATTACATTTTGTATGATGGATTATGCAGAAAAAGTAGAATTGGGCTGAAAGATCTATCGCTTTATCACCTATTCAGGTTGTAAATTGTGTTTTTAAAAAGTAACTAAGTAACTAAGTAATTAATTACTTTTGAAAATAAGTAATCAGTAAAGTAACGGGATTACTTTTTGGGGGAAGTAATCAGTAATTAGTAACTGATTACTTTTTTCAAGTAACTTGACCAACACTGGTTGAGTCTGATATTGATTGTATGTACAATTCCATATCCTTATAAAAAAAGGCAGAAATATGGTGTTTTATTAATAAACTTACATTTATGGATAGAAAATTTAGCTAAAAGTATTAACAAATGTATTATAAAAACATTTATCATTCTTCCTGGGGAACTTAAAGAAACAGAATAAAACATTTTCCCATCATTAAGAAAACTCCATTAAAATGCTAAATTCCTTCCAGAATCTCTGTGTAGAGGAACAGTACCAAAAAAGATGTGTCACAGTTTCTGGATGATCCCCACAGAAAGTTCAATTAGTATTTATGTCTCTTTTAAATGTTACATATAGGGACTGGCACTGAGCCAAATTTAGCAATGCCAACATACTGTAAAAACAATATTTGTCTGTTATATATAATACATCTATATATACTGTCAAAGATACTTGTCTTTGAGTGAAGATTTAAGGTAATAGGAAATATAAATAACTGCAACTTGAATCTTTACTGAAGCTCAGTATTTGACACGGAGTTCAAACTCACTGCTGTAATAACTAATAATGATTAATATAATAACTATAATATTGGCCATATTATATTTACATTACCAAAGTGAGATGACTTTAGTCTCATGAATAACATTAGCTAATTGTTATTTACTAACTAATCTTAAATGACTGTTCAGTACAGAAATGAAGCCCAACAATCATGTTTTACAGTCCTGTGGTCTCAGCCTCAGATACTTATTAAATCACACAGAGCTCATGTAGAAACAAATGAACAAAATATGTTCTCCTTCATTTCTGTCAAACAAAGCTGTATGAAACCAGATGTTAGTATCATGGTTGCTAGGCAACCTGAGCAGGCTAGACATCCCATTTCACAAGCCTACAAGCCTCGCACTTCCGGCCTTAGCGGTCTTTGAGTACGCGGCCCTTGAGCACCATTAAGGCTGCGTACTTTAAGGCTGCAGACCCTGAATTGGGATACAGCCCTGGCCTGATTGGGGAGGGGACCAGAGAAAACTACGGAGTCCGACATTGTTTTGGCAAAGTTACACACTGATTCAATATTGATTTTAGTGACCTGACCTCCGATTGGCGTAACCGGGTGTTGATTGATTGATTGATAATACTTTATTCATCTCAAGGGAAATTGAGTTAACCCTCTCAGGCTCAAATAAAGTTTTTGTTGCTAATGCACAACCGAGTCCTGCAGTGATACTTCTGAGTAAAAAAAAAAAAAAACTCATAAAATATGTATGTGGGGTAATCAGGTTGTTAGTTTTTAACTGTTCCAAATCGGCAACGCCTGTGTTACGTTCTTAGTCTAGGCGAGTATGAACGCAACAAGACGCTGGCCCACTCACACACCACCCAAGCAAATACACAAACAACAATATCCTTTTAAGTGCTAAGCAGCCATTTATTTTCTTCAGCAGTGAGCAGTGCCAAAAATAACAAACAAAACTCCCTAATGGTCCCTACGCTTCCCTACGCAAAAATGAAAACCAAACAAAAGACAATTCACTTACCTAACTTCCTAAATGAAAAACAGGAGAAAACGTAATCAACAAAAATGGCTTCTCACCCCTACTAGGCTGCTGCAGTGAAGGATATATACAAGGTGAACAAAAAAAGTACGATCGCTACTTGACAAATCTATTTACAGCTATTTACAAAATTGACATAATAACGCCAGACACACACACGAGGCTATACTGGCTAATCACTTTGTCAAAGAAACTCTACACTGCAACGAAAATCAACAAACAGGTTCTTGGTTGAACGGTGGAGGTTAGGAGAGAGGGGGGGCCAGGTGGCTGTCATCCGGTAGTTAAGTGCTGGAGGTGATCAACCAATTATCCAATCCGAGGATAGGCACAGACTCCACCCAGATACCCAGCAGGCACGCCCAGGTGTCCACCTCCTAAGAGAAAAAGGGGAAGAAAACCCACAGCCATCCTCTGGTGGGAGGAGTAACACAAAACAAACAACACTGGATCATAACATTTCCCCCCACCCAAAAATCAAACATTTAACCCCAAATGAAAAATGTTTGATTCAAGACCTCGAGAGGGCATCAGCCATGACATTCTCTAAGCCCTTTTTGTACCGGATTTCAATGTTGTAGTCCTGAAGGAATAAGGACCAGCGCATAAGGCGCTGGTTGCTGTTCTGCATCCGAGTTAGGAACTGGAGTGGGTTGTGGTCAGAGAACACGACGGTTGGAAGGGGACTGGATCCAAGGTACACTTCAAAGTGCTGTAAGGCTAGCAACAAGGCTAAGGCTTCCTTTTCAATCGTGCTGTAATGCAATTGGGGTTTTAGGAATTTTTTGGAAAAGAAACAGACTGGATGGTAGTAGTAATATACCTATAGCTTTTTTTGCCCCCCCCCCCCCACCCCACCCCACACACCCCCACCCCCCACCCCCACACCCCCCACACCCCCACCCGTATCCCCCTCCGCGTCCATGTGCGCGCGAACGGACCTTGCGCGTGAACGGACCTCTCGCGTGAACGGACTTGCGAGTTCAGAGATCATATGTTTACATGTGTTTAATAGCGTTTTATTTAATGAAACCATTACGTGTTTTAATTAAACTCTTTTTTAAAGGATTGTATAGGTCTCGGAGTTCTGTTATTTAGACATAGATGATTTAATTTAACTAGTTTAGGGGTATTTTTCTTTAGGGCTCTGAAACACACAGAGGCTAATAGTTTTTAAACAGAAAGTTTTTCCACCTTCTAAAAACACACATATTCACACGCAGCATTTAATTTAACTAGTTTTAGGGGTATTTTGCTTTTTCTTTAGGGCTCTGAAACACACAGGGGTGTAATAGTTTCAAACAGAAAGTTTTTTCCACCTTCTAAAAACACATATTCACACACAGCATTTAATTTAACTAGTTTTAGGGGTATTTTTCTTTTTCTTTAGGGCTCTGAAACACACAGAGGCTAATAGTTTTAAACAGAAAGTTTTTTCCACCTTCTAAAAACACATATTCACACACAGCATTTAATTTAACTAGTTTTAGGGGTATTTTGCTTTTTCTTTAGGGCTCTGAAACACACAGAGGCTAATAGTTTCAAACAGAATACCACAAACAGCAGGCATTCCTTAGAAATAAACAGGGATTTTTAATTCTGCAACATTTAGACCCCCTACAGTCAGCAGAAGAGGCCATCCTTATCAAGAGCATCTCAATTGTACTGCCATAGTTTTCAATACAAATAGTCTCCTTTATCTTATGGCAGAGGGCCGGCTGTGCTAGGTCCATCGGAGCCACTATAGCTTTTATCATGCCATTACACCCTTATCTCTGCATCTCAGAGGGCACCTGAAACAAGCCCCACACCTATATAAAAACACCCTAATCAAACACCCTGTATTTTTCCTCACTACTTT
This sequence comes from Oreochromis niloticus, assembly GCF_001858045.2. Taxonomy (NCBI): domain Eukaryota; kingdom Metazoa; phylum Chordata; class Actinopteri; order Cichliformes; family Cichlidae; genus Oreochromis; species Oreochromis niloticus. The sequence continues at coordinate 210,929 of NW_020327514.1, forward strand.
ACATTTGGCCTTGAGAGCATTTTACTTTTAATTTAACTAGTTTTTAGGGGTATTTTTCTTTTTCTTTAGGGCTCTGAAACACACAGAGGCTAATAGTTTCAAACAGAATACCACAAACAGCAGGCATTCCTTTAGAAATGGGATTCTTAATTCTGCAACATTTAGACCCCCTACAGTCAGCAGAAGAGGCCATCCTTATCAAGAGCATCTCAATTGTACTGCCATAGTTTTCAATACAAACAGTCTCCTTTATCTTATGTCAGAGGTCCATCGGAGCCACCATACCTTTTATCATGCCATTACACTTTCTACTGACCATCCTCCAAACAGGCATCACCTTTTGTTTACACCTTTTATCTCAGCATCTCAGAGGTCACCTGAAACAAGCCCCACCTATATAAAAATGCCCTGATCAGCCACACTAACCCTTTACAACGGTCATTGAGAGCATTTTACTTTTAATTTAACTGTTTTAGGAGCATTATGCCTTTTTCTTTAGTGCTCTGAAACACACAGAGGCTAATAGTTTTCAAACAGTGTCACAAATAACATGTATTCCTTTAGAAATAAACTGTGATACTTCTAAAAACAAACAAACACATATTCTTTCCTCATGACTAGCCAATTCGCCATTTTATTTAAATATCTGAATTTTCGGAATGATGATCCAAGCGGGACACAGAGGCTGCTAGTTTAACGCACCAGAATGCAAATATAAATAAAAGCATGACTATCCTGAGAGCCTAGCTGCAGCGACACCTTTCTTTCACACGGATGCCTGGATGTGCGTTGGAGCCGACTGTGCTACCCGCACACAGCGTTTCTGACCTACGGGCGCTGCTTATACAACAGAGAAAAGCAACAATACAGCGTGTTTCTCTGCTCCAAGACATCGGTGGGCCTTTCACACGGTAAGCATGTCTGTTATACCCAGCACATAAATGTCTGTATGTCAGTGCTGATTATACAAACCCTGTTTAAAATGTGACACATATGTTGTCCGAAAACAAATCCTCTAAATTTGCAAAGTTACTGATTTAAAAATATATTTTCGAATTTTTAGTTGCATGTCAAACATACGATAGACTCTTGAGCGTATTTATTTATATAGCTACATTCACAACGGTACAACCATGCTAAATAAAAGATACCCAAGCACCAAAGCACTCTAATGCAAGCCTCTAAACTACATGTTGATAAGTGCATGAAGTTAACCTCTACAGCTGAAAACAGTATGTATCCGCACTCTGAGGGTCTGCTGAATTGTTTTTAATATTGTGCTTTTTCACGAACTGCAGATGATGAATTCCTCTTTATTGGACATAGTGTCCTTAAGCTATTGTTGCTCATACTTACAGAGTTCCCTAGCTACTTCTTTACTATGTCAGTAAACTTTTCGAAAAGGTTTTAAACAGAAAGTTTTTTCCACCTTCTAAAAACACATATTCACACACAGCATTTAATTTAACTGTTTTAGGAGCATTTCAAACAGAATACCACAAACAACAGGTATTCCTTTAGAAATAAACTGTGATACTTGTAAAAAAAAAAAAACAAAACAAAACAAACACATATTCTTTTCCTCATGACTAGCCATTTCACCATTTTATTTAAATATCTGAATTTTCGGAATGATGATCCAAGCGGGACACAGAGGCTGCTAGTTTAACGCACCAGAATGCAAATATAAATAAAAGCCTGACTATCCTGAGAGCCTAGCTGCAGCGACACCTTTCTTTCACACGGATGCCTGGATGTGCGTTGGAGCCGACTTTGCTACCCGCACACAGCGTTTCTGACCTACGGGCGCTGCTTATACAACAGAGAAAAGCAACAATACAGCGTGTTTCTCTGCTCCAAGACATCGGGGGGGGGCCTTTCACACGGTAAGCATGTCTGTTATACCCAGCGCATAAATGTCTGTATGTCTGTATGTCAGTGCTGATTATTCAAACCCTGTTTAAAATGTGACACATATGTTGTCTGAAAACAAATCCTCTAAATTTGCAAAGTTACTGATTTAAAAATATATTTTCGATTTTTTAGTTGCATGACAAACATACGATAGACTCTTGAGCGTGTTTATTTATATAGCTACATTCACAATGGTACAACCATGCTAAATAAAAGATGCCCAAGCACCAAAGCACTCTAATGCAAGCCTCTAAACTGTATGTTTGATAAGTGTATAAAGTGTACCTCTACCTCTACAGCTCTACAGTTTGTATCCGCACTCTGAGGGTCTGCTGAATTGTTTTTAATATTGCGCTTTTTCACGAACTGCAGATGATGAATTTCTCTTTATTGGACATAGTGTCCTTAAGCTATTGTTGCTCATACTTACTGAGTTCCCTAGCTACTTCTTTACTATGTCAGTAAACTTTTCGAAAAGGAAGGTGTTGTAGATTTAAAGAAACATCCTAATTGAAGCAAAGGCAAAAAATTGGAACGAATTTTATGTGACTGTTCATATTAAAGCCAACAACAAGTGAAAATCCAAAACCGACTCCAATGCTTTGTATTAATGATCTCCCCCTCTCTCTCTCTCTCTCTCTGTGTGTGTGTGTGTGTGTGAGTGTGTGTGTGTGTGCCCTCACAGAAGGAAGGTCACAGCAGGAGCTTTTTCAAACGCGTTTCCAATCATCTTTACAAGAAGTGTAGCTCATACAATGGTATTATTTGCGATACTTTATAAATATGAAACTCTAAAGATTTTGAGCTCATGCAAATTGTGAAACAAGAATCTAAATATTTTGTGTCACAGTGATTTCTATAAAAGCATGTTGTTTATGGGGATAATGTAACAAATCTTTTGTGGCCCTATTAATGATCACTGGTAATTGAAGAGGAAGCTGAACCCCGGCTCTGGACATTTTCATGACAAGTGACAGCGCAGACATCTGCTAATGAGAGAACATGTTTTATCATCATAAACACTGTGATATGAAGCATCGTTAAAGTGTCACTTCAGTAATGTTTTTAATAGATGACTTTAAAACACTAAACTCTAATTTCTGTGGTTTATTTTAAGCTTACAACATGTGGTAAGACGATGAGTTTTACTTCACACTGTCCGTGTTATGTGTATCTATTTATCATGTATGCTACTTTGCTCTGTGGACTGTAAAATGTTTCATTGTGTTCATGAAATAAACCAGACTTTCACCGTCTGAATCTTTTACTGTTTTTCTGCTTTTGTACACTCCAAGTTTGACAAACCTACAGACATCCAGAGTTAACTCACTAACAATGTGGAGCAGTCTCAGTGTATTTAGCTGCTTTTTCCCTAAACACAACCAACTGAGAGAAACGCTTGTAGTCCTCACTTTGGTCATTTTGAACGTTGAAGGAGATTTGTTCCATAGACACCTTATACTAGTGTTCTATTTAAATTCAGATTCCTTTTATAGTTTGCGGTTTCTTTACTAACACATTTGTAGATAAGTTTATTGCTGAACCACACAGCTAGCAGTCTCACTCACTCTCTAGGTTTTGAAGTTTTGTGTGTGTGTGTGTGTAATGGTTTAGTCTATCGAACCTTACCATTTTTCTCCCAGTATCACAACAGTATGACTCCCAAAGTACGGATCAGTAAACAACCAATGATTCTAAAGCCAGAACAGAAAGATACAGTTGGAAGATGCATGATTGCGTTTTTATGACGCATAGTAAAACTACCCCCTCTTCTTCTTCTCTGTGTTGTTGTTGTTGTTCTTGTGTGTGTGTGTGTGTGTGTGTGTGTGTGTGTGTGTGTGTGTGTGTGCCTTAGAAGTCAAATAATACATTAGCCACACTTAAAAAAACAAAAAACATCTGAATTTCATTTAGAGCTGAGATTCTAAGTTGTAAGCAGAAATCTTATGCTCAGCCACAAACATGTTTCCCCACTTTCACAATGCTGAGGTGTCAAATCCACAACCCCCAACAAATGGTTTGTTACACGCGGGTGTGAAGGGCAAGCTTTACTTACACAGCCTCACACACAGTAGATTTATAAAGTTTTTGGGGACAATGGTTTAGCCATAGATGTAACTACTACTTTTGATAAAAACCACTCCACCTGTTTATTTCTTAAGAAATTAAGCTCTTATTTATACATGTCTACACAATAATAGACACCGTGTGCTCTGTGACATTATAGTCTTCTACTTCAGCGTTCATTGGTTTGCATTTTAAACTCCCAACCTTTCAGGTTGTTATGAACGACTTATATTTCTAACATTTTGTGATATAAAAGTGAACCATGTGGGGTTTTTTTTTAATTTTCTGTGTGATGGAATGACTTAAGACACGAGTTATTTAAACAATTCTAAACGACAGTGTGATGGCCATAGTACTTTATGCTGGACCAAATATGTTAAGGATAATGTTTATCAACGTAAAATTGCAAAGAACCTTTGAATAGATTATAACATTTTGTAAACAGTTACCTCAGAACCTGTACTGTCAGCCCTATGTATGTAAGGTGAAACTTTCCACAGTACTTACACTTAAGTAACTAAACACATAAAGTCACCCTTTACCAATAATCCACAGCTCCTTGAAAAAAGTAGCACAAACAGACAACTGACTCAGCAATGATGAGTAGAGCTACCCGAGGCCGAGACTCAAGCAGAAGAAAATTAAAAGTTTTGGTTTTTGTGGCTCGGAAAATTAAAGAAAGTATGTTTAATAATTCAACAAGACCCACACCTTCAACACATGTACATTCAAACTTTGGAACAGGCTCAACATTGCTGCTTGTTCAATAGTTTTTATCCGTTCGAAAAAGTCATTTTACGGCTTTAATGTTTCCAGCTGATAAAGAGAATGAGTGCATTTCATCAAATGGGCGTCCAAAGGCTTTAAACATCCGCTTTGTCTGTAAAGACAGTATCAAACTACAGAGCATTGTTTTTTACTAAAATTCAACATTTTCAGATGAAAATTTGGCTGCTTTTTTCACTGTAACACTCCCCTCATTGCCATTTTTAGGATATTCTCGGTGATCCCATTTTTATCATATTTATGCTTTTGGGACTGAGGGTATCTAATACGTACGTCGTCACAGTGTATTGTACTACCAACTGTGAGGGCTCTGCTTTTGCTTTGAGCAGACTGTTTTTATTTTGTCTCGTGAGTGTGTGTTTTTCAAACGAGATCCTCCTCCTCAGTTTGATTTTGTTACCACAAACTTTGTGTGAAGTTCACAACAGAGGTAAAGACATTTAAACACCCCGGTTTAAGGAGGCAGGGGTTGGACCAGCTGCGCAAGGCAGGTGAAACAGAGAGTGTCAGGGGAGACGTGCAACAGAAGCAGAGGGAACATTTTACAAGATGATAAATGGCACATTTAGGTGATTAAGGATTTGTTGACAAGATTAAAAGACACGTCCGTCAGAGTTCAACAACATTACAGTTTGATTAAATAAAAAGTTTTAAACTACACAAGGTTCATTTTCTCCTCTGATAGTAATCATATTAAACATGTCAAGAAAGAAAGAGTACAAAGAAAAATAGTAAATGTGTGTCTAATTCAACTCTTCCTGTGAACCTTATATGGTGAACCTTATATGGTGATGGCCAGAGGGGCCGATGGTGCGATATGGCAGCCTCGCCTCTGTCAGTCTGCCCCACGGCGGCTGTGGCTACAACAGTAGCTTGCCTCCACCACTGTGTGAATGTGAGAGTGAATGAATAGTGGCATTGTAAAGCAATTTGGGTGCCTTGAAAAGCGCTATATGAAATCCATTATTATTATTATATCATCCCTTAATATGTTCGGTGTTACAAACTTGAAGAAGCACAGAAAAGATCATCAGACATTAATCAGTTTTCAGCCTTCATTCATATTGAAAAGTTGGAAATCTTCCCTGCTAGACCGAAGTGTAGCGTTTAACACCGTTGACCATAACATTTTATTACAGCTATTATTAAATGGAGAGGCCTCTTCACACACTGAGGTTAATTATGAAGCTCCACGGGCTTCTGTGCAAAGACCAGTTCTGTTTACATTATACGTGCTTTAGAAGACATAGCGTACATTTTCACTGCTACGCATATGATACCCACTTTTATTGGTTAAACTGTCGGGATGTCTTAGACACATAATGAGCTTTAATTGTCTGCTTCTAAGTTCAGATAAAACTGAGGTTATTGTAATGGGTCGTAAAAATCTTAGAAACACTGTGGCTAACAAGATCCTTACTCTGGACGGCATTGAGCCGCCTGTTGTAGTCATTTGGCACATTATAAGTAAAATTGAAGCACACAATCCCGTCGCACAACATCAACATTTATTTATATACAAAAATAAAAATGCTTTTTTTACAGAAAAGAATTGTAACTTCATATTTTAATCAACGATTACGTGGGTACATAGGGTAAGTCCTCATCATTATCCCATAGCGGTTCCGGTAATCTCTCAGGACCTTGGAAGGGTCTGAAACACACAGAGGTGGGGTTGGTGGGGTTGGACATGGTGAAAATCAGACAGCTACGTTTGGTCGCAGAGTGTTACAAAGGAGCCTGCTAATTTTTCTCTGAAAGACTGATTTTTCTTTCTTAAAACGTGTAACCTGCATTTGAAGATTGGTGTGAAGACGCACCGGGTTCACCAGTGTCAGAGTGAGCCTCAAGAACTGTGGACTATGGACACTGGACAACGAGGAAGATTTTTGTATTCGGCGACTCCCCGACATTGATGAGGTAGACTGGCATGGCCACCCTTCCAAGGTCCTGAGAGATTACCGGAACCGCTATGGGATAATGATGAGGACTTACCCTATGTACCCACGTAATCGTTGATTAAAATATGAAGTTACAATTCTTTTCTGTAAAAAAAGCATTTTTATTTTTGTATATAAATAAATGTTGATGTTGTGCGACGGGATTGTGTGCTTCAATTTTACTTATAATGTGCCAAATGACTACAACAGGCGGCTCAATGCCGTCCAGAGTAAGGATCTTGTTAGCCACAGTGTTTCTAAGATTTTTACGACCCATTACAATAACCTCAGTTTTATCTGAACTTAGAAGCAGACAATTAAAGCTCATTATGTGTCTAAGACATCCCGACAGTTTAACCAATAAAAGTGGGTATCATATGCGTAGCAGTGAAAATGTACGCTATGTCTTCTAAAGCACGTATAATGTAAACAGAACTGGTCTTTGCACAGAAGCCTGTGGAGCTTCATAATTAACCTCAGTGTGTGAAGAGGCCTCTCCATTTAATAATAGCTGTAATAAAATGTTATGGTCAACGGTGTTAAACGCTACACTTCGGTCTAGCAGGGAAGATTTCCAACTTTTCAATATGAATGAAGGCTGAAAACTGATTAATGTCTGATGATCTTTCTGTGCTCTTCAAGTTGTAACACCGAACATATTAAGGGATGATATAATAATAATAATGGATTTCATATAGCGCTTTTCAAGGCACCCAAATTGCTTTACAATGCCACTATTCATTCACTCTCACATTCACACAGTGGTGGAGGCAAGCTACTGTTGTAGCCACAGCCGCCGTGGGCAGACTGACAGAGGCGAGGCTGCCATATCGCACCATCGGCCCCTCTGGCCATCACCATATAAGGTTCACCATATAAGGTTCACAGGAAGAGTGAATTAGACACACATTTACTATTTTTCTTTGTACTCTTTCTTTCTTGACATGTTTAATATGATTACTATCAGAGGAGAAAATGAACCTTGTGTAGTTAAAACTTTTATTTAATCAAACTGTAATGTTGTTGAACTCTGACGGACGTGTCTTTAATCTGTCAACAAATCCTTAATCACCTAAATGTGCCATTTATCATCTGTAAAATGTTCCCTCTGCTTCTGTTGCACGTCTCCCCTGACACTCTCTGTTTCACCTGCCTTGCGCAGCTGGTCCAACCCCTGCCTCCTTAAACCGGGGTGTTTAAATGTCTTTACCTCTGTTGTGAACTTCACACAAAGTTTGTGGTAACAAAATCAAACTGAGGAGGAGGATCTCGTTTGAAAAACACACACTCACGAGACAAAATAAAAACAGTCTGCTCAAAGCAAAAGCAGAGCCCTCACAGTTGGTAGTACAATACACTGTGACGACGTACGTATTAGATACCCTCAGTCCCAAAAGCATAAATATGATAAAAATGGGATCACCGAGAATATCCTAAAATGGCAATGAGGGGAGTGTTACAGTGAAAAAAGCAGCCAAATTTCATCTGAAAATGTTGAATTAGTAAAAAACAATGCTCTGTAGTTTGATACTGTCTTACAGACAAAGCGGATGTTTAAAGCCTTGGACGCCCATTTGATGAAATGCACTCATTCTCTTATCAGCTGGAAACATTAAAGGCGTAAAATGACTTTTTCGAACGGATAAAAACTATTGAACAAGCAGCAATGTTGAGCCTGTTCCAAAGTTGAATGTACATGTGTTGAAGGTGTGGGTCTTGTTGAATTATTAAACATACTTTCTTTAATTTTCCGAGCCACAAAAACCAAAACTTTAATTTTCTTCTGCTTGAGTCTCGC